>NW_027040885.1:635000-765810 GCF_037179485.1 Ochlerotatus camptorhynchus
ATACCGTCATCTTGGTCGGTAGAATTATTCGTTACAGTTTGGCTGCGTTCATAATTCAGTACCGTTCGGAAATTTCCCTTTGAGAACGTCGCTCATGCTTAAAAGGGCTTAGTCGGGCAAACTGAAAAGAAACGACCAGTGGTCTCTCGTTATCGAGAGTGGCGCATAAGCCACTGTGTTTGCAACGTCTCACTTAGAGAATTCTACGGACGGTTACAAGGTGCTATTCTAGATTCTAAATTGACATTTGTGGACCATTATAACACAATAATACACAGAGCAGGCATTATGCTTAATTTTATAAAACGTTTCGGTTTCCACTTATGTGAGGTCCATTTTAGAATATTGTAGCGTTGTTAGGTCACCTTATATGAAAAAGCATGAAGAACGAATAGAGTCAATTAAAAAACAATTATAATCATATGAAGCACGTTGCTTGTTTATCAGAACGTCGGGATTACGCAAAGATTTCTTTATCAAACAATATCATTTCGCAACGTATTGACTCAGCTCATCTTTTGGCTAGATTAAATTTGTATGCACCTTCCCGACAATTGCGCAATCGACACTAATTCGCAGTAGATTGCCATCGGACCAATTACGCTAAATTTGGACCGGTAAATCAGATGATGACTGTTTATAAACATCATTGTGAAATGATTGACCTAAATATGCCCTCAACAGAATTAAAAATATATTTCAGAACCCTGTGAAGTCATAGAACATAAGTCCTTATGTTAATGTGTAGTCTACGATTTGATTGATTGACGAATAAATAAATAAATAAATGAACTAGAACCAAATGGAAAAGTCTAGAAATCGATTGCGCGTGGTTTTAATAGCCGTGTTTTTGGCTATTTTATGCAATTTTACCAACTATATATGTTATGTATGTTGGTATGTTAAATCCAGTCAAATATGCACTAATAGCTAACAAGTGTTGGGTATAGCTAGTTTCAATTTACACATTTCAGCAAGCAATACTGAAACAGCGATAATTATGTATGTCATGAACGGTTTCAACTTACCGTTCTCGAATCAAACAAAACAGCATCCGAGGCGAACGACAAAGCCAGTGATAGCGCTCCCAACTTACAGGACAAGCTGTGATCGAGTTGTTGATAACCGAAAGAGACCGTGGTTTTGAATAAAATCGAACCCAAACAAGGTACGCAAGTAGTCGAATCGTCACCGTAGGCGTTGCTGAGCACATCACAAATAGGAGAGTGCTGTTGCCATTGAGGTGATTTATTCAATTAACACATCCCGACTGGTGGTGGCCACAGGCGGATAATGCGCGCTTCGTAGAAGTGTTCATCACACCGTGGGAAAACAGAACGAGTGTAAAAGTGCACAAAGCTGTTAAATAACCAACCAATATTGATACCACGCGTTTGAAGTGAAAATTGGTCCATCAGTTATATTTGTTATCGAGTCGCTAATAGTGTCGTTTTACGAGTGACGTCATTTGATTATGGAGATTTGTGAAACATAAAATCAGTATTTATAGCAGAGCAGTGCTAGATGTAAACCTTTCGTTGGAAACTACGTGTTCAGTATTCAAAAGCAGACGAGCAGAAAAGGTAAATTTGATTGGAAAGGCAGAGCAGTAAAGGTGATTGTAATAGGATTGTACTGTTGATGCATGAATACCAGATGGATTACGATGAAACTGATTAGTTTGCCGCATCAGTGGTTCAGCTGAAACAAAAGTGTAATGGTGTTGAAAATCGGCAAACATACTTTTGCATATACAAATGATCAATATAAATTAGGAAAATACCTAAATGATCCATAAATCCACGGTGAAAATCCATAAAAAGTATTAATATGATCCATATTTTATGTCAATTTAACAACACAATTATAAAAACGTTGCAGTAAATTTGTGATATATTAGAAATTTAAATCGTGCAACTTTCCCAAAAACCTATTGCAAACGATCCATAAATCGACCAATAATGAATCTTAAACTAACGAAATTGATCCCTAAAAAGTCACGTTGGCGCACTAAAATATATAGTAATGATCCAAAAATTAGATATACATTTTCCATGTTTTGCCACTATATTTAATTAGTAAATAATGCACCAGTGGTGCATGTAACATTAAACAAGTCAGCACTGGTGCATTGTTTTTTTATTTATAGATCAAAATGAAAAAAGCAAATTGCTAAACAGCAAATATATGTCTCATTTATGGATCAAACCTATAATTTTTAGTGCCAACGTGATTTTCTAGGGATCAATTTCGTAAGTTTAAGTTTATGGATCATTTTCAATACTCGTTCGTCATTTTTAAGAAATTAAGCAGTAGATTTTTATAGTAGTGTTGTTAAATTAAACTATATAAAATATGGATCATATTGATATTTTTTATGGATCAGGGATTTTCACCGGGAATCTATAGATCATTTGGGTGTTTTTTTTCTATTTTGTATGGATGGTTTTATCAATTCTAAAGGGGCAAACTTAGTGCGACCGTTGAAAATCACAATAATTTGGCACCGTGATCAGCCTCAGTGAGACATTGCTTAAGGATTTTATGTTTTGTATAAAAAACGGATAGATTTTTCTGTTTGGTTACAACAATCAGAATATCCTTTGGAATATTGTGTTAGAATTAAAAACTTTATTAGTTAAATATTACTTCAAAACAAGTGGAAATAAATGCGGAATTATATGCTACACACATAGCATAATGCACCTCTGTGCATTCGCTGATGAATTGACTTTCGACGCGACTGGTGATACTGAAAAAGTGCTGTTAAAAGTCCCGACAATAAAAAACAACAACAATCATGAATTCCGTAAAGATCGGAAGAAGGTTCCGAAGACGGAAGTCAGACTTCCGAACTTTTATTTAGTGCTCGTGCCAAAGTAGTTTATCTTCAGCATAATGCTAGCATTCATCACAGTAAGTTTTTTTTTACTGAGTACCAATGCTACCGACGCATGAGACACCTGGACCCTACCTATAGACCATCAACTCATAGACCGGGGACCAACGGTTTTACTTCCCGTGATCAGAGATTGTATACCTTAACAAATCCCGGTGGCGCCGACTGGGATTGAACCCAGGCCTGTTGGGCTGAGAGGCAATCACGGTTACCACTCCACCACCGGAGCCACTGGTCATCGCAATAAGTTCATGATGTTATTGCACAATCGCAATACTGTATTGCATTTTTCGTAATGGATCGTAACTTTTCAAGAAAAGGATGGGCAAATCTGCAATAAATTAAAATAGTACCATGATACTAAGTAACAGAATTTTTTCTCTTTTAAAAAGTGATGAAAGGTAGTTGATTCCAAGATGGCCTCTGGACTTCATAGATCTTGCATCGAGACTGATAGTGGGTAGTCCTTGTTCATGTTTGGATGTTGAATAGATGTAGGACAAATATTGAAAAACAGATCAGCACTACATCAACTATCAACTACTATCAACAAAGATTGAATTTTAGTATCGTAAATTCACATGATCTGTAGTGCATTGGCTCTAATGGTGGCTTATGGATCTAAGACTGGCTCAGCGATAAAAATATCCTGTTCTTCAGTTTTTCTTGTAACAATGCGTCATAGGGACTCTATACAAATCAATATTTTTGATTGCTTTCCTTAGAACACTTAGGCTTGACATTAACCCTATATGACGCTCCATTTATGTGCGTCTTTTTTTTTATTTAACGTCGGTCCCTGTTCCGCAATCTAGTGCCAATCACCGACGGACATCGATTGCCATCCATTAAAGGCAATCGAATGTGCAAGGCAGGCAGCTTCCACACCTGCGTAGGATATCGCACTAGAGTGATGCAAATTTTGAAATTTTCGCTCCACAATACTTAAACGATTCCAAATCGGATCCTGACTAACCTCTCAAAATTTGAACCCATTTGGTGAGAAACTGAGATGGCACAAACCATTTGAAATTTGTATGGGAATTACTATGGTAAAACCAAGATTTTTGTTCATGTCTACCTAATAATTCACCATATAAGTCTGCTTCAAAAATTTTCAACTGTGCTTGTAGGAAATTTTCCCAGCTACAACTTTTCTGAAGATCACATTTTGGTTAAATACAAGGATCGAAAGTTATCAATGGTTCAATGCGCTGATGTCTTATGATCATGCTCAATCAACTGCTCAGCAGGCAACATTGGTGTTTCTGGGGCTTTGAATAGGACACAAAAATAATGGCTACTATGTCACACTACAAAATACAGTGTTGCCTACAGAGCAGCTGCTTGATCATGTCATAAGTTTACCAACCTCTTAAATAATTAATAACTTTTTCCTGTCTCGTTTTACATAGAAACGATCTCCAGCAAAGTTGTAGCTGAGAAAATTGTTTATAAGAATGGCTATCGAACTGTTTCGTAGCTCAATATGGAAAAAGACTAGAAGGCAATCAACAGAAAGTTGAGATTTCCCATAGTAATTTACATGTAAACTTCAAATGACTTGTGCGAAGTCTGTTTCTAACCAAATGAGTTGTAGCTTTGGGAGGCTAATCAGGACCCGATTTGAAACCATTTAAGCACTGTGGAGCAAAAAAGTGAAATTTTGCATCAGTCTAATATCGCACCCATTCAACACACATGGGCCGGGACCAACGGCTTTACTTCCCTTCCGAAGGAAGACGTGACCAGAGATTTTTATGCCTCCGAAAAATCCCACCGACCTCGGCTGGGATTGAACCCAGACCCATTGGGGTGTTAGAAAGCAGTCACGCTTACCACTACACCACCGGCGCCCACTGGAAGTCCATTTATGTACGTCATATTAAACAGTAATTTACACTACTTTTTCGAACTTTGTGAGTATTGATAGCAACATTTTTGATAAATTACGATCTTAATTTCGTAATTTAAGTTGAACGGTTGGTAAAGTTAGGTTCAACCGGAATTCGCATTCAAATTTTGATTTTTATTTTACGGAAGCACTGCCAAATATTAGTTCGGAATCGGATTGATTAACTTCGATTTTGACACCATACAGTTATAAAAAGTACACAGTCGAAATTTCAGAATATTAGTGATGATGTAAATACTCATGCGGGCAAATTTTGTATTTCTTTTCACGCATACTAGCAACTTGCTAGAAATGTTGATAACAAAGATGATTATTTAATTAAATGACTCCTAACTTTAAATGATCTATAATGTAAAGTGGCGCTGGTGGTGTAGTGTTAAGCGTAATTCCCTCTCATCCCAAAAGGCGTGGGATCAATCGCGGTTGGCGCCGTCGGAATTTTCTTTGACATAAAATCTCTGATCACGCCTTCCTTCGGAAGTAAAGCCGTTAGTCCCCGGTTCATGAATTGATGGGTCGATAGGTAGGGACCAAGTGTGGGAGCTGCCTCCCAGGCGTCGGTAGCATTGGTACTCAGTACGGAAAACAAAAAGAAAAAAAGATCTATAATGTAAAGTCGTATGATGTATGGACGCTCCATTTATGTACATCATATATAACAGAAGCTTACACTATATTATGAAACTGTGTAGTACAAATTTCTATTCAATATTATGCACATAAATGGAGGTCCATATATCATACAATATTACATTGAAAATCATGTAAATTTATGAAACATTTAATGAAATATTACAAATGTCGTTTGCAACCGTCTACCTTTGTTAGCAATATTTCTTTCAAGTTAGTATTTCGTGTTATAAGAAATTTGTAGTTAGACTCGCGAAACAAATGAGGCATGAACCTCAAATGTAAGGGTGGATTTCTTACTTCTTCTGCATGTTTTCTAACAACAAATGTAATGTCAGAACGGCGCCGGTGGTGTAGTGGTAAGTGTAATTACCTCTCACCCCAGCAGTCCTGGGTTCAATCCCAGTGGGCGCCGCCGGGATGTTCTGAGGCTTAACATCTCTGATCACGCTTTGCTTCGGAAGGGAAGTAAAGCCGTTGGTCCCCGGTTCATGAGTTGTTGGGTCGATAGGTAGGGTCCAGGTTTGGGAGCTGCCTTCCTGGCACGTCGGTAGCATTGGTGCTCAGCACGGAAAACAAGATCGACGGAAAAAACAAACCAAAGGAAAAAAAATGTAATGTCAGCTTACTAGCAAGTTTTTGAAACTTTGTTGGAAAATATAGCTAACACAAACATTTCAAACTTATTTAAAAAACCATCCGACGACCACATTACCGAAACTGCTCATACGGTCAAACATTGAAAATTCTGCCTACTTTTCATGCAAATCTGTTCAAGAATCTTTCCGGTTGGGCGCATGCATAGATGTTTACATCAGCAGTAATATTCAGATTTTTTCTGTGCAGTTTCATGTAAATCAATTTCATAGAGAATAAGAGTAAGGGTAATACTGCTTGAAGTTTGCCATCCACTTTTTATCAGCACTTCCTCTCGTAAATTCCCAAGAGCCAATAACAACTTAATTCTCTGCTCACAGCTAATAGAGAGAAAACATTCCTGGCTATTAATCTCCAATGTTACCTACTTCAATTGATTACTTGTAGCAGTAAATGTGATAGAATCTGATAGCTTCAACCCTACAAGTGATAATGGCCGGGATTGTGGGTAGGAAAAATCAGTACCAATTCTAACATCGCTGTCGGTCCTCTAACCATTCGTCATTTATCGTCGTCAGCAAGTACTAGAAAAAGTCATTTGTCAACTCATCCCAATTCACATTATTTTCAGATTGGCCTGAAACATGAGTCAAACGGCTGCCATCACGAGCCAACTGGCTGCCACGACGATAACACACACCGAGAAGAAGCAGAAGGAAAACAAGCCAGAGGCGGAGAAAAACTCCACCGAAATGATGAGTAATGGGGGCACCGCTGAACAAGAGCAAGAATTCGTCGATCCTTTTTGCAACGCTGATAATCCTCAGATAATTACCTTTCAAGATGTTACTTCGGCGGCGTTCAAAATAAAGAAAGGAATCGAGTACACACCGTGTCCGGTAAGAAGAGAAAGCTCATTGACAGTTTTCCCATCCTCACCCCATCCATCGATCGATGGTTTTTTTTTTAACGGCTCTTTGAGAGTCTTGATAAATGAAGCACTAATCAACACTAATTGACGTTTTTATTGAAATTCTTTTTTCTTTTCAATTTGTCAGAGATCGCACCTTTCGGAAATGATAGATATGGACATTTACCTGAAAAAGGAATTCCTTCAGTTTACCGGCAGCTTCAAAGAACGCGGAGCCCGATATGCCCTACTTATGCTGACCGACGAACTGAAGAAGAAGGGAGTTATTTCGGCTTCTCTTGGTAACCATGCTCAGGTACGGTATTTACTCTGACAGCCCTTAGCAGAGGGTACATCTGTGTATGTGTGGGAGGAGGAAAGACAGCCTGATGTGGCATGATGTTTCTTCATAAATAACATTGTTTTGCTGGGGGGTTGATTTGATGGGAAAGCCAATGATTCCTTTACATCTGCTACCCGCAAAACACGATCAATTTCCCAGAAGTAGATATTGGAACATCGGTTGAACCAAATAGGAATCTTTAACGTTAAAAAACGGGTTCGAAGTTTAAACATAAGAGCATGCAACATTGTATCAGAAAGTGCTGAATGGCTGAGGATGAAAAACAATAAAGAGATGTTTCTATATTTTTACAATACACTAACAGAAACATTAAATCGAGACAAATGTGAATAATTCGATTATAATGCCCCCTTAATTCAATAACCATCAAGCGGTAATCATTCGAATTTATTTATGTGCGGTCAGGTATTCTTTGACGTTGCTGCTTGGGAATACTAAAATACTAGGAATAAAAATAAGGCACGATAAGACTGAATTGTGAATATGATTGGAGAATTTTATCATTATTGAATTTGGTTTTTAGCCTTTTTTTATATTTCGTACAAATTCTCCCTCTAGAAGTTTTAACGAAAGATAACAAATAAACTACTTTTTCTAATTTCTAGGGACTTAGTTACCACGGCTGGAAACTGGGAATTCCTGTGACAGTTGTCATGCCGTGCAAGGCGTCTCTCATGAAAATACAGAAATGTCGCAACTACCATGCTACCGTCGTAGTTCAGGTGAGTGTTTATTACATCGGTCAATGTTGATGTTGTTTTTTTTTAATAATGGTCACCAATCGACTCAGCTCGACGAGATCGGATAATGTCTGTGTGTGTTTTATTTGTTATAGCACGTAGATCAAAAGCTTCAAAATCCTGGCCTGTAGTGTTGTTTTATTGGGCTGTAAACCAAGTTATACCCACGTGTACCCCTGGCACGGCGTGGGATTCTTAACCACGTGTATGTATATATGTGCGTCTGTGACGAAATAATTTCGTAATTCGTGTTTCTCTACAACCACTGCACCGAATCGGAAAAAAAAATAGCAAAATTATTAATCTTGTGGTGCCATTGAACACTTTTCTATATTTTTGGAATCGTACAATCAGTTCTGAATATTTGGACGGAACGATTTCCATTGAGTACAAGTCTTGAGGCTAATTTTGAATCTTAGTTCATTTAAGTCAATTTCATCAGAATTCAAAAACATGGTCAATGACAGCCAAATCCCAGGACCACATTGTCCAAGTAACCAACAAGCCCGCTAATGGACCTTTTTGCAATATAATGCTGATATACGGCTAATATAGAGTTTTAAAGCTCTATATCATCCTTATATTGCAAAAAAGGACGATTAGAGTGCTAATAACGAGCATGGTGGTTACTTGGGTGGTCACATCCAAACATGATCAGGGTACCCCTGAAAAAGTTGGCCAGATTCTAGCTAGGACCAAACCCATCTGACGTGTTCAAAATAAGATCAATAAAGCTAAACCTTTGCTTAGGGAAGCATTTGTTTCTCTAATGATTCACTATGAGTAACTTAGGGTGGTCCCTGAAAAATCTTTTTTTCTACAGTAACTTTCTATACATTGATTTCTCGTAAAACATATGTTCCAGGAACTTTTTAAATTCTTATGGCACACCTTAGTTGCAGTCACATTTTGTTGAAAAGTTATAAACGATTTTTTACTTAAAATACTTATGGAATGTATGTAATGCCGGCCTAAATGCCCCTAATTTGGGTCCAAACATAAGTTCAGCAATCGACTAAATTTTCAATAGCGACCAAAAATATCCATTAGTACCGTCCCAATGACGCGTTCATCTAGATAAAATTGATAAATAACAGATTTTTAGAGATGGGCCCAATCTTAGATCCATAGGCCAACATAAGAGCCATTTCCCCTATTAGTTGCATTTGAAATATAATAATTTAATTTATTAACGTGAAGATCATTTTGGTTTAACTCTAATAAAGTGAAGATCATTTTGGTTTAACTCATTTGCACTTCTGAAAGGGCGTATTTTTTACTGAAAGTTGAGCATAGATCACCTACAGTAAGATATAGCAAACACACGTTTATGATACTTTTGCTTAAGGGGTTTTACAACAGAAAAATCGATAAATTGAAGCAAATGACTTGTGGGAGGTTTGGAGTTTTAATATTACAATTTGCTCCTGCACTGCAGTTTCAATCAGCTCAATACAAGCGTGGGACGAATTTCCATCATAAATTAAAACAACTGGTCGTTCATTCGGGAACTTTTGGAGAAACCGGCGCTCAAAGTAAATGGTGAATGTCCCAGCATGGCTGCGTAAACTAATCCAGGACACTCGTCTTCCTTCAGCTAGTCAATACGTTTTTCGAGGTCTGCCTTAGCTCAGTCGGTAAAGGCGCAGCTATAAAGCAAGACCGTGCCGGAGGCGGCTGGGTTTGATTTCCGATGCTCTCAATGAACAACTGTGGAAGTGCTCATAGAACACTACGTTGGTGGCCGGTGTAAAGTCCCACTGGGGACGTAATAAAACTAAAGAATAATAAGAAGAAGAAATATACATACATTACTAATGTTACAGTAACCCCTCCATATATGTGATTGGTAGTACCGTCCACCCACCGCTGTTTCACGGTTGTCCTTCCTGACATCCTGATTTTATGTATGTGATTAGTGTCAACCATAAACTAGTTATCTTCATAAAATCAGCTCAATTGGATTAAGAACAGCTGAGAAATAGCGGTGGGTGCACGTTATCACCCACCGCACATATGGAGGTGTTACTGTATACGAAAAATAAAGCTGAGAGAAAAAAGTTTCCATAATAAAGGAAAAATTGAGTGAAATGGCCCAAGACACATTTTTCCAACGCTCAGTGGCGTATGAGAATAAACGCAACCGATTCCCCAGAAATTTTCCCTTCAGAAAAGTCATTGTTGATGGCATAAATTTACCGTTCTTTTCATATATTTACTTTGGGGTAATTATGGACCCATTTCTACATAAAGCCCTGCCAATTTAGAATTGGTACGCATTCAATCGGATGTATCTCAGCATCTGTTTGGTTTAGAATAAAACGTTATCAGAAGAAAATGTTATGTAGATAGTTAGTGGAAATTTATATAAGGACACCTTAAAATGCATAACTCCTCCTAAATCTATGAATCGAGGAATTTTAGATCATGTGAACTTTATCATGATACAATATAAGCTTAAGAAACAATCAATTGCATAATGTATGTAGGAGAAATTAATAGAAATGTGATTTTCTCCTTCGGAAATAAATATAAGGACACCATACAAAAATGTATGGGAAATTGATCATTTTTTAAACATAGCATGTCAGCAAATATTTTGGCACCAAAATAATCAAAGAGTTAGCTCAAATAATCATTAAACTTAATTTCTGGCAAGTTTATGCCAGAAGTTCTCGAAAATAAGAAAAATCATTGGTGTATCAACAATTATAAAATATGAGCTATGTACATTTAGGCGTTTTTCGAGTAAGCTTCTGTGTATCCATGTCAATTACAATCAATTATTCAATAACTTCTACCGGATGGATTACCGCCAAACATTGAAAAAATAAGTTCAATAATTGTTTTTGGTTATTGCTTATTTTGGTGCCATCATAAGTTTAGACAAGCTTAATCGTGATTAGAAAAGAACCCAAGTGCGGATTAGTCAATCTGGAATCATGTTTAAACAAGTCTAAGCTTATTGTGGCACCTAAATAACCAATAACTTAGTTTAAATAATCATTGAACATGACTTTAGCCAAGCTATATGGAGATCCATCTTACAAAAAATATAGAACACTCGAAGTTAATCGCCATGCATACACAGAAACTAGCTCGGAAAACGCATAAACGTATGTATCTCTTATGTGATCATTGATGATCAACCAATGATTTTTGTGATTTTTGAGCTGCTAAATAATGTTTCTACAATAATCAATTTGCGGTACAATTTTGTTTGGCGTCCTTTTATTTATTTCCTAGGAATTTCCATTTATTGCTCCTACGCAGGCATGGAAAATCATTTACATTCATTTCATGCAATCATTTACATTCATTTGCCTCTAACTTTTTTCATCTACAGCATTCCGCAAAATGATGTATAGTGCTTTAGTAGATTTTGTTATTAGCTTTTGCCCATAACTCAAATCTGTATCTCTTATGCATCACGAATTAGAGCGGGCCGAACTTGTCACTGTTTTTCAGTGAATGTAAAATACATTCACTGAAAAACAGTAGTGGCTTCTGTTCGCTCTGGTTCGTCATACATAAGAAATACGGATTTAAGTTGTTAACAAAAGTTGTAGCTAATAACAAAACCTACAAAAGCTCTATACACCATTTTGCAGAATTCTGTTGATGAAAAAAGTTAGGGGCAAATGAATGTAAATGAATGCACGAAATGAATGCAAATGATTTTCCATGCCTGCTCCTACGTACATTATTCAATTTGTTCTTTCTTAGGTACATGATTTATAATTCCTTTGATTCCTAAAATTGGAAGTAGCCATTCTTTTCAAAGTGTCCATATATTAATTTTCACTAGTGCATTTGCTGTAGTTTAAAAATAAAATTTTGTGATTTTTATTTCTCTCGAATGAAAATTCGGACTTTGGGCTTGATACGTGCGATGAACTTCTGCACAAGCTGCTAGTCAAAGTCACCGGCTGCTATTTTAAAGTATCTGAACTTTTCCAACATTTCGATTTGACGGGAATCCGGGTAGTTTGGGGAGTTCATCCCTTTCTCAATGACGTCTATTCCATTATAGCGATACCACTGTTGCGCATTCTTACTGTAGTGGCAACTCACCAAATCTGGCCAAAACTTAACGAGGCCTCGTTGGGACTTATTGAACGGAAATACACGTTTTTCAGGCATTTGTTGATGTATAACTATCCGTTAAAATTGTTGATTGTGATGAAAATCTGAGTCTCCTGCCACAGCTGCAGATCTTTTTTAGAATCTTCTTTTAAAATCTTATTCTAGCCGGTTGAACGTCGCTCCACATCTGATATTAACATTAACATCTGAACAGTAATAATGATGATTATTCAAATATTTATCAAGCAAACTATATCTATATCTAACTATAAAAAAAATACAACAACTTCTTGCCCCACAATGCGATGAATCAATATATTATTAATCAAACCCGTCGGATTTATCACGTGCCACATGACTAGCTTATTACTGTTTCTCGTTCGGAGGATCTGATTTATCATTGAACCTCAAAAGAAAAACAGATTATCTTGGCGTGGTATCATAAATGCTAAAACTCATTAGCGGCCGGTTGTAAGTAATTGCTGAATTACATCACCAGCCAGCTTAGAAAGATTGGATCGAAATCGTTGTATCCATTAACAAAGTTAGGCCTACTTATAGAAAATCCGTTTCTTGCTACAGCGCTAATGCCTTTGTCTTGAGATGTGGCACCAGGTGTTTATTAAATGAATCGGTATTCTCATACTTCTCAGCCTTTGAGCAAGATTTAGATGGAGTTAATGCTTTATGATTAGTGAGAAAGTCTTGCCGTATACTTTTATTTGTCGAGGTAATGTTCAAAGCAATCGGAGCGTCAAGAAATCATGAAAATCAAATTCACTCAAGACTGTTGATAAACTTCATAACCTTTAATGTTAAAGACACCACTTGAATTTGATTGCATATTGCAATGACAACGATTAAAATTAAGTTTCAAGAAACAAGTTTGTCTAATTACGGTTGGAACCATTGTAAACTGTTCACAACAGAACATTCCAAAAAGTTCCTTTCAATCTCGAGCACGGTTAGAGAATGTCACCAACATTGAGATTGTTTTCCGTTGCAGGGTGTTGATATGTGTGAGGCAAAAAAGATTGCCCTCAGAATGGCTCACGAAACGGGACTGACGTACATCAACGGGTACGACCATCCGCACATCATGGCAGGTCAAGGCACAATAGGATTGGAAATTGTGGAGCAAGTGAGCGACATTGACGCCGTGGTTGTCCCGGTTGGTGGAGGCGGACTCATCGCTGGAGTTGCTACCGCCATTAAGAGCTTGAGCCCGCAAACCAAAATCATTGTAAGTTTACCATAGCTCGGTCCGAATGACTAAAATCGCAATGATTGTAATTTTCAGGGTGTGGAGTCGGAAAAGTGCCCCAGTTTCACAAAGGCATTGGAAAACAAAGCACCAATATACACTCCCAACAATGCAACGTTAGCCGATGGTTTGGCTGTGCCGCAAGTTGGTTATAATGCATTTGCCACGACCATACCCTTGTTGGACAAAATGATAGTAGTGAAGGAAGAGTGGATTGCTCTGGCCATTTTGAGATTAGTCGAGTTGGAAAAATGTGTTGTCGAAGGTGCTGGGGCTTCGGGATTAGCCGCAATTCTCGCTGGTCATTTGGATGAGTTCAAAGGGAAGAGGTAACAATTATTTTTCTCTTTATCGGGAGTGTTTCTCCGGTTTGCGGCTAAAGTCATTTCTTCTATTTGCTTCAATAGAGTTGTCCTACTGGTATGCGGTGGAAACATTGACACTACCATGTTTGGTCGATGCTTGGAGCGTGGTATGGCGGCAGAAGGTCGATTGCAAAGGTAGGTGCTCTCTTCTTTTCCCATTTTAGCCACACAAAGGATATTGCGGTTTCAGAGCTTCATATTAACGAATGTCGCCTCGTTTGTAGATTCACCGTTCGGGTCAGCGATGGCCCTGGAGGGGTGTCAAAGTTGTGCAACCTGTTGGCCAATCTTGGCGTTTCGATTAAAGATATAATGCATGAACGTGCCTTTATTCGAGACGTGAATTCTGTTGAGGTAAGTGTAGCACACAATTGGGGGAACATATTTCATAACGGGATTTGTTTCACATAGATAGATGCAAATGGAATTAATGGGAAAATGGTCGAAAATTTGTCCCGGACAAAAACGTGACGCAACTGAACCATCGACGAATCCAACCTACATTAATATTGCACTGTGGGCCATCAAACTCATATTCAGAATTCACTCATACACTTTCGTTTGTAATTCCACTTTCGAAACTGCATGCAGCGAAAGGAAACATGAAGTAATACCCTTCGTAAGAAGTTATGTCCTTTGTCTGTGCAAAAAAAAAAAAAAACTTACGTTGTCTTACCCTGGGGTTAACTCGAATCCAATTTCAAATTGCCGTACCTCAGCGGTTTTTCAATGGATTTTTTTTTAAATTTCAAACGTTTTACATATTAAATGTAGTGTACTAAGTTAAAACTGGACCTGTGGAGTTTTCGACGGATGTTACCAGAACACGCAAGACATAAAATTGAGGGGAAGACTGACAAGGCATCAACCTTATTTGATGCTGAATGCCAATTTGCTTTAAACTGTTTCTCATTTCCAACTGTTTTCTGAGTTTTCTGGAGGTTCCGCTTATCGATTGCCCAATATTTTTCAATTGGACGCAGCTCCAGCGAGTTTGGAGGGTATTTGTCATTGGACACGACTGGCACGTTGTTGGCGGTATACCGTTCATGAGCCATTTTCACGTAGTCAATTTGGATGCGAGGTCTGGCCAAAACAGCACAGAATAACTGTGATTTTTTCTAAAAATGCAACAGGCGTTTTTGCAAACATTCCCTTACATAAATATCTTGGTTAATCGTGCCAGTTGTCACGAATATTCCGATTTTCATCCCACATGTGCAAATCGCCTGCCAAACCAAGTATTTTTTCGGGAACTTTGACAACTTGTTCTGCTTTTCTTATCTTGAACCTGTCCTTTTCCGGGAGCCGTGTAAAAATCTTGACCTGGGAGCTGCTTGAAATCCGCATTCACGTATGTTTCATCGTCCATTATGACGCAATCAAACTTGGTCAACAATGGCGTGTATAACTTACGTGCTCTTGCTTTGGCCGTGGTGTTTTGCTTATCATCACAGTCCTGCATCTTTGCGCTGTTGTGTGCGATCTTCCCAGCTTCTTTCCAACATCTCTGATGGAAAGGTTAGGATTACGCTTAAACACGCTGGGTTCTTTTCTACGGGTCGCTGCGGCATCCTGGTTTCGGTTTCCTCTTGATCCTGGTTTCCCAGCATTCGAGTATTTAGAGTGACAGAATGCATCGTTTGATAGGGGAAGCATTTCAAACGTACTATTTTAAACTATTAAATGAAATACTAAACAAATAATCTAACAACAATTTCATGGCAAAGGATTGTTGAGAAAAGAAAATTGAACGGTTTAGTGATCAACTTCACCTCAATGATGATGTTTGGCGGTGAAACGAATCTTTTGAATCCGGGAATTTTATTACGGCAGATTGATCGAAATCGAAAAAATTACAAATTCCTGATAATATGTTATATTTTGTGCACAAATATAAAGATTGCATTACGCTTACTTTTAGTGATTCGCTCCGCAATAATTAATTTGCATAGAGCAAAGATATTATGGTAATAAATTAAGGTTTTCTACAGCTGTAGGTAGCTATTAGATGTATATATCGATATGTTTAGTTATAAGTTCAATAATTTTCCTGCTAGTTCACACCTTAGATAAGTTCAAAGTAGTATAAGTTAATCAAGATACTGCAGTCTAGCTCAATCGACACGTTAGATACTGATAGTTTTTATGTTTAATAGTATAAATTAGGTTGATTAAGGTAACACCGTTCGCGAGTAGAATTAATTTTACTTTTACTTCGTCGATTGAGCTATTGTTCCCGCTTGTTTACATATTTTACCCATCAACCGCTTGACTTTCATACGATCGACGATCCTGACCAACACAAGGGTGTGGTCGCGTTGACGTGTATGCGTTAGTCAAAGTGGTAGCGGTAGGGTTGCTGGGGCTCGCCGGGCCATTGGACGTGGCGGGATTAAGTTCACCCCGTTTTACGGTGCCATGTTGCGCGACAGAAAGTGACCAGGACAATATTGCGCAACATAAAATATGTGGTAAGACTTGAAAAAGTTGCAAGGCATGGACGATTCGGTACAACAGGTGACACGGTGTTCATAAACCAACAAGTTGAAAATATGAATTAAACTTCTCTGCAACGAAGGTTGCTTCGACTCATTTCGTTTGAAAAATTGTAAATCATTGTCAATTTTTTTTCCGTTTACTCATAATGAGTATTAACCAATCATAAAATTGCTGATTGTGACGTTCAGAAAGCGAGTTTGACTGGTTTTTAGTGTGTCAAAAACATACTTTACCGTAGAACCCCTACATAAGTGCCCAATGGCGTGACGGTACCAGTTAAACAAATTCTAAATAAGTGAAGTGTAATTTCCATTTTAGCTATTCAAACTAACGGGGTTCTACGGTACAACCTATTCTTGTTACTTTCAAGCAAGGTGGCTTCCACTCACTTTGATATAAAAATGTTTTTCGTTATAATCAAATCATTTGATACTTTAATAATATTTTGTACTTGTGTTACAAGAAGAGGTTGTAAAGAATGTGTTTGACACATAAAAGCTGCCAATTCTGCTTTTAGAAAGCCACAATCAGCGCTTTTATGTCTCGTGAGCGTTCACACAGAGTGATAAAATAAAATCGCTGATTGTGACTCGCTGAAAGCGAAATTCACAAATTTTATTTAATTAAAAAGTACAAAATATCATCATAACATCTAATGATTTCAAAATCCTGAACAAAAATTTGAATGGCAAAAAGTGTCGAAGCAACCTTGTCTGCAACTTAGTGTGAAATGGGTTACAACATAAAATTCATTCCGAAAACAGGTAAAAAGTTCACAATTGCTTCTTACCTATATTTTCACTTTTTCACCTCAAACATCCAGGGCACATTCAAATTACGTGTCTAACTACGAATCGTTTGTTAATTTTATACCCCTTGACATGCTTTAAATTTAGAACGAAAAGCGTCCACTCCTTGTTGGCCCACTGCAAATTGAGCGGTTTTCCTCTCGTATTCATCCCATTACTCATTCTCTATTCGAAACATGTGTACCATTTCAGATGACGACGACTACAGCCAGGCAACGGGTGCAATAATTTGTATTTTCTGTTTGTTGTAGGTCAAAGTTATCTGCGAGACACGTGACTGGGTCCATTCGCAAGAGATGCGGAAAGCACTGCAGGAGACGTATGCGGAAGTGTACTTTTACGAAATGCCGATGGCTATTTGAGCGTTGTTAGAGGAAACAAAGGGTACGGTGAGCCAGTTTATTCAACTGAGCTTATCGGTTCATTCACACATATGTACATATAAAGGAATAAAAGCAGAATAAACCATGTTCCTTATGTTTTCAATTATGTTCTTTGATGTTCTTTGAGTTGTTTCTTACATATGACCAGACAGTGATGGAAGCTTCACATGAGAATAGATCCCTGTTGGGAATTAACTTCAACGTATTCTGATGCATGCGAATAAATAATGTTTATCCACAGCAATTTCTCCTGATTAGATTAAAGGAGTGATAAAAGAAGATAGGATTGAGTCCATAAATTAAATAAATTTTTAGTCTGCTTTAGACTCACATAATTTTTCTATAGTTGCCTTGTGCATTTACAATAAAAAATACCCCCTTTTTTTTCCTCTGTTCGGGACATAACACCACTGCGACCAGTAATTTGATCTATTGTAGTATATCCCGTATCCTTAGTTTAGTGAATGTCGTATTACTCCATCACTATTGAGAAATGATGAAGTATTCGGTTTTGATACAGTTGTCATTCTTGCCTTCATCGCACGGAATCGATTCTAACTGAAAGGTTCCGCTATTTATACCCTTCGGAGTGTTGAAACACCCTCCATTAACATTCTCTGCTTGTTCGTCAAGCAGTACAGTCCGGTATTGGCTCGCTCTGTCGAGTTGTTCGATAGTTATTCCAAACGTTTATTCGCGTCGTCAGTAGTGTCGGTCGCATCGTGTGATGGGAAGACAGCGCTCCCGGAGCAGGCTCCGTGAGAAAACGGAAAAGATCAGTGGTGAGTGTAGCACGAGTGTACCTATTTCAAATAGGTACGCTACTCTTCCCACCGATGTTGGAAATACCACCTCCGCCACGGTGAAGCGATCCAAGAAGAGGAAGAAAAACCAAGGCCAGTCCGATGGTGCGAGTGGACGTGATGACGTCACAGCAACAAACGCCAGCGACATCGGTGATTTCGGCGACACCATCGACAACGAAAATTCTGCCGGCCCGAGTGCGGCAAAAGTGAAGCTACCTCCATTGGTGGTAAAAAATGCTCATCTTAATGAGCTCATCGCGGATCTAGCGACGCTGGGCGTTAAAGCCGAATACAAGTTGGGCAGAGTCGGTACCAAGGTGGTGCTCCGTACCAAAGCGGAGTATGACTTGGTCGTCGCCCACCTGAGGACTTCCAAGGTGGAATTCTTCACCCACGACATTCCCGGTGAGAAACCATTCAAGGTCGTCATCAGGGGCCTACCAAACTTCGACCCGAAGTTTATCGAAGCTGAAATCAGGGACCGGTACAAGCTGGCCCCAAGTGCCGTCTATCGGATGACAAGAAGAGACGAGAATGTGAAGGCGTATCCGGATTGCCTTTTCCTGGTACACTTCCAGAAGGGAACGGTGACGCTCAACGCGATGAAAGCCATCCGCTCCATTAATTGCATCATCGTCCGCTGGGAGCCATACCGTGGCGGCCATCGCGATGTGACTCAGTGCCAACGGTGTCTGAACTTTGGACACGGCACCCGCAACTGTAACATTAAGCCACGCTGCGGCAATTGCGCTCAAGACCACGCCACTTCCGACTGCCCTGCGGATGAAGCCGTGGCGTTAAAATGCGCCAACTGTGGTGGTGCTCACCAAGGTTCCGACAGACAGTGCTCCAAACGTGAGGACTTCATACGCATCCGAAAACAGGCGGCAGTTAACAACCAACCAGGACGCAAGAAGGACAAAGTCCCGGCATTTCGGACGGAGGATTTCCCGCCTCTTCGTGCTCCTCAGCAAAGGCAAGCAAATTCGCGGGTGCATTCCGCTCAAGCAACTTCTGGTGATTCTGCTGGCCAAAGCTCTCCATCCCCCCCTGGATACTGGAGACAACCACCAGCGCAAAACAACAACCCCGATCTGTTTTCAGCGGATGAACTGGTGGAAATTTTCGTCAACATGACCGGTGCTCTACGTAAGTGCCGCAATAAGCCCGAACAGATCCAAGTGCTCGGTAAGTTCATCATCCAGTATGGCGTCTAAACCGCTAACCATCGCTACTTGGAACGCTTGCTCTGTAAGAGCAAAACAGATTGAGCTTGCCGACTTCCTCCGCAAGCATAGCATCGACGTGGTTCTTCTAACCGAGACCCACCTAAAGTCCGGTGACAGCTTCTGGTTGCCTGACCACAACATTATCCGGCTTGATCGCACCAGCTCCAGGGGGGGTGGTGTAGCGGTCATCGTCAGAAAGGGAATCAAGTTTTGCACTCTGCCCCACATCCGCACTTCTATCATCGAGGCCATTAGTGTGGAGGTGGAATCACCAACTGGAAACATCCGGTTCATCGCTGTTTACTGCCCACGCCAGTGTACCGCAAGCAACGGATTAGGAATCCAATTCAAGAAGGACCTGACCGCCATCACCTGTACTAGCTCCCGATTCATCGTTGGAGGCGACCTGAACGCCCGCCATGAAGCTTGGAGGAACTATCAGAGGAACCGGAACGGATGTCTATTGTTCGACCACGCACAACATGGTCTGTACACTGTGCAATTTCCGGACGAACCAACTTTCATCTCTCCGGCGGGAAATCCCTCCACGCTGGACTTTTTCCTGTCAAACATCGGACTATCCAAGCCGGAGGCGCACAACGATCTCAGCTCCGACCACCAACCGGTGGTGACTGAAGTCGGTGTCAATGTGGTTCCTGCTAGAAGCTGCCTGCGTAAAGACTACCACCATGTCAACTGGGTGCTGTACGGACGAATGGTGGACAGCAACATCGATGAAAATCCACTACTCAACACCGTAGATGACATCGACCGGACGTTGGAAGGGCTCCAACAGGCCATATCCATGGCTGACGAGGCATACGTTCGACAAGTTCCTGTGAGGGGTAAGTTTGTTGCTATTGATTCCCACACCCAATTACTTATTCGGTTGAGAAATGTTCGTAGACGCCAGTTTCAGAGGACTGGAGATCTGGGCAAAAAACGTGAAATGGCCGATCTGAATAGGCAGATTGCTTCCAGAATGGACTCACTCCGAAATGAAAGTTTCGGGCGTGTTGTCCAGAATCTGGATGACCGCTCCAGACCATTCTGGAAGGTAGCCAAGGTCCTGAAAAATCATCCCAAACCCGTTCCACCTCTCAAAGTCGAAAATGATGACGATCGGCTTTTAATTACCCCACAGGAGAAAGCAAATGCGATCGGCAAGCATGTCGCTTCATCGCATTTGCTTGGCTCGACTATCCAAAGTCCGCTCGATGATCAGGTTGCGCAATGCGTTCAAAACCTAGATACCTCCCCTTGTGTCGTGCCTCCGGCGGATATGATTACAGTACAACAAATTTGCTCAGCGCTGAAATGCACCAAGAACATGAAGGCTCCCGGGTTTGACGGTATATTCAACTTGATCTTGAAGAGACTCAGCATGAAAGTGCAGTCTCTTCTAACCGCTATCTTCAACAGATGTTTGGAACTGCACTACTTTCCAAGCATCTGGAAAGTAGCAAAAATCATACCGATCCGCAAACCCAGTAAGGATCCAACATTGTCTTCAAGCTACAGACCTATCAGCCTCCTTTCAGCGCTGAGCAAATTGTTCGAGAAACTCATTC
Organism: Ochlerotatus camptorhynchus; assembly: GCF_037179485.1. Lineage (NCBI taxonomy): Eukaryota > Metazoa > Arthropoda > Insecta > Diptera > Culicidae > Ochlerotatus > Ochlerotatus camptorhynchus. The sequence goes on from NW_027040885.1 coordinate 656,071, forward strand.
TCAATCGTTTGCTCAAGTTTGTCGAGGAAAGCAACATTCTCCTTCCGGAACAGTTTGGATTCAGAAAGGGGCACTCCACCAATCATCAGCTAGTACGGGTGATGAATAACATCCGAAGTAACAAAGCTGTATCCAAGTCCACAGCCATGGCCTTGTTAGACGTTGAAAAGGCGTTTGACAATGTTTGGCATGATGGACTTGTGTACAAGCTTTGTAACTTCAACTTTCCTTTACATCTTATTAAAATCACCCGTAACTACCTCCAGCAAAGGTCGTTTAAGGTATCGTTGAATGGTTGTCTCTCAGACACGTTTTCGATCCCAGCAGGAGTCCCGCAAGGTAGTCTGCTGGGCCCCTTGCTTTACAGCATTTACACTTCCGACATTCCTCCCCTCGGTGACGGTTGCGTGTTTTTCCTGTTCGCAGATGATACCGCAATAGCCGTCAAAGGAAGGATGCCTCGCGAAATAACGAACAAACTTCAACGATGCCTTAACGCCTTTGCTGATTATGCCACCACGTGGAAAATCAAAATCAATGCCACCAAAACACAAGCGATCATGTTCCTCCATCGGCAATCGCCCAAACTGAAACCGGCTCCATCTTGTACTGTAATCATGGATGGCACAAGGGTTGAGTGGTCTACCGAAGTTACCTATCTCGGGATGTTGTTCGATGAAAAGCTCCTCTTCCGTTCGCATGTAGAGAAAACTGTAGTCAAGTGTTCTACCTTGGTTAGGTGTCTGTTTCCGCTGATTTGCCGCAGATCCCGCCTCTCAAGGGTGAACAAACTGGCCGTCTACAAACAAATCATAGCACCTGCGATCCTCTACGCAGCTCCGGTGTGGGAATCATGTGCACAGACTCACAGGAACAAAATCCAGGTTGCTCAGAATAGAGTGCTGAGGATGGTTCTTGATCGTCCTTTCGACACTAGAATAACAAATTTACATGAAGAGGCAGGCATTGCCAAAATAGATTCCAAAATTAACGAAATTAAGACTAAATTTGCACAAAAATGTAATTTATCAGAACATGCTTTGATAAGCAATTTGTATATAGTTGGTTAGGTGTACATAGTAGTTGTAGGTTAGTTGTAGTTGTAAATAGTAGTTATAAGTAGTCTCCTTTTTCAAATTTTCAAACAAATCAATCCCACTAAGGTGGTCATTCTCTAAAACAGGCCTGATAGGACTAGGAACTGTAATTAATAATAATTGAAATTTCACAGGAACTAAAGTTGAAAAGACGCATCTGTGTCACTTGATAAGTTATACATGTAAACCACACAAATTCAAGAAATATAGATCATTTAAGTCAGTAAGTCAGTGAAACACCCTCCAAAGGCGCGCCTCTTTGTCAGTCAAAATTGGATTCCTTAACAACAAAAACAAGCTATGAAACCTATAATGACCATGCATCAGAACCCTAGTCTTAACCACTTCAAACTAGGGAACAACGAATAGAAGATTAGAAATCACATACATAGGTGAAGACTAACTAACTCTTTTTTCCTTGTTTCCAGATCATCCTCGGTCCAGGCAACCCGAGGACTTATCACTATTATTATTATTATTTATCTTTATTAGGAAGGCTTTCAGCCTTGGGCTGGTTCGCCTCCTACTTATCACTATCAACAAGGCATAAAAAGTAACAAGGACTAAGATGTGTTCCTTTGATTACTGAAAAAAAAAACCGGTTCCCCTAGTTTGAAGTAGTCAGGACTAGGAATCGGTGGTAGATCTTACATCCCGTAACGTACCACGAAAAGGTGATCTACCCACGTTACGGGGCAAAATATACCCCTTTGTAAGTTCTTGAGGAATATCAATAATTTCCCATATAAATTCACCGAAATCTCCATACAAACTTCAAATCATTTGCGCGACCTACGAACCTTCATCAATCTTTACCATATTTTGAGGATATGAATCGAACTGGAGGGTGGCCTATCAGAAATTCATCACTTTAAAAAATGAAGCACCGTACTACGATAGATGGCGTGCAGTGCTGTGTGGAGATATCAAGTGCGTTATTGGACTTGTTTGAAACTTGCAAAGGACTTCAACATGGTGATGGTCTCTCCTGCCTCTTGTTAAACATTGCACTAGAACGTGCGGACTTTAACATGCAGGGTACGATCTTCAATAAATCCATCCAGTTCATTTACTTCGCTGACAACGTGGACATTGTGGGAAGAACGTTCCAGGTAATGGCAGAGCAGTTCATCAGGTTGGAACGAGAAGTAGAAAATGTGAATTAAATATAGGGCGATAGGGCTCGCATAAGCAGAAGTGTGATAATCGACGGAGATGAGTTCAAGGAAGTTTATGAATTTGTGTTGCTCGTAGTGACGTCGGATAAAAACTGGCGCATAGAAATCCGCATTATAGCCAGAAGTATTGCTTCGAACTCCAAAAGTCCTTGAGGTCTGGAAAACTTCACCCCCGTATTAAATGTACCATTTAAAAGACTATGATAAGCCCGGTAGTTCTATGCGGACACGAGACATGGACAATGCTCCAGCATGACCTGCAAGCACAAGGAAATTTTGTACGACGTGTGCTTAGGACCTTATTTGGTGAGGTATATGAAAACGGCGTATGGAAAAGAATGAACCATGAGCAGTCGAAACTATGTGGTGAACCTAGTCCAGAAAGTCGCTAAATCTCGAATAGTACATTGTGTGGGACATTAGACTGGCCCACATTTATCTGGGAGACATTTTTTTTTATCATTGTTTTCAACGGGCCAACCCCTACATTTGTGCCACACTCTCTGAAAATTTCAGCTCATTCGGATGTAACACGAGCTGGCGCTTTCGATTTAGAAATTTATAATACATATATATATTCCCCATATTATGGGGAGGAAGAAATGTATGGAGAAATAACATTTCTTCACTCTTTCGGGCATTGAACTGGTTCAGCAAACTCGATTAAGCTCAGAATTTCAGCTCACATAGCTTAAACTATTAGGAACAACTTTGCTGAAGACAGCATCACGATTCAAGTTAGTATTATGGAGATATTAATTAATTATGTGCCTTCTGCTCGTATATTGCAACAACATACAGGCAGCTTATGCAACGTATTAACTACATTACCACAAAAAATAAAAGTTCATATTTTCCACAGGCCAACATCCAGGCTCATGTCTTTAGGTGAGATAACCAATATCTGAATGTTTCAGCTCTTACACGGGCTCCCGCTTTTGGTTTAATGTTCATATAGGAGATAAGATTGAAATTTTCGTTACAAAATGCTCATCTACAATTAAAAGCGAATATCTCAATAAAACTAACTGGATTCATGATGCAATCCTCAGCAAAGTTGTTACTCATTAACTGAACTACAAGTTTTGAAAATCTGAATCAAATCGAGAATAAGGAAACTTTTGTATGATCGATAGAGTGTAGGAGTGCCATTTTTTCATGTATTTTATACAAATTCCCCATACAGAATCCAAACCAAAAGCGCCAGCTTATCTTAGAACCAAATGAGCTGAAACTTTCAGATAATGGTTTTCTCACCTAAAGGCACAACTCTAGAGGTTGGCCAGGGGAAAATTAGAACTTTATTTTGGGCCGGTCTAGTGGGACATGTCGTAAGAATGCCGAAGAACAATATCACAAAAACCATGTTAGACCAAGATCCAGATCTTGCTGGAGACAAGCAGCCACGAATCAAGATCGTTTGTGCAACATTGTTATGTATGCCAAATCCTGAGGGACGTCTGATCAGAAAAAAATGTATAGTAAGGGACCGTTCAATAGTTATGTACGCAGTTTTTGGGAATTTAAAAAAAATGTGAGCGATGTATGGGTCACTAAGCCGAACGCCATTAGGCCGAATGGGTCATTTGGCCGAAATTTTTAAAGTGTTTCACTTTTCATCATATGGCATCAGTAAGGCAGATCAATATGAAAAGAATGAGGAGCAGCAAAAAGAAAGCAAAATCATCTAGGTGCATAGTTCATCTATGATATTAACCTTCATAATGCATTAGGAAAAGTTACACATTGTGCATTAGCGGGTCAAAAAAGACCCAAACTACAACTCGCTTCCAAAAATCCAGTTTTTAACCGATTCATTATCAATTGGCCTTAAATGAAAGATGATGGTTCCAAAAATGGCAAACTGCCAAGGAATTCTCCAACTTGGCCATTTTGGCTACCTGGGACCGGTTCCAGGAGGGTCCGAAAAGGAAACTTTCTAAACCTCATCTAGATCAAGAATCAGTTCAAAAATTGATTTTTGGGATTGATTTACAGCCTGGGAATTTTTAGACCCTAATGCACAATGTGTCACTTTTTTTGTAGTGCAACCCCTAGAGGTCGCTAAAAGCTTCTTTTGACAACAAAATGTTCGTTTCCAAAAGTTAGTAAAAGTAAGAAAATTGCAGGTCTCTATCACATTTCGTTACAAAGATAATGCACTAGGAAGGTTAAAAATCATTGAAACTGCACGTGTTTCAAAGATGGAACAATTGAAAATTTCTCAACTAAAAGTAGCAAACTCAGCTATCTTTTAATTATGACTAAAAGTTTTTTTATACATATCCTAGTGTTACAAATAAAAATAATAACAAAGAACTGTTCAAGTGACCAAATGTAATTTGTTAGTCTGGTCAAGTACACAATTAAATTACATTTGAAATTGTTCTAACACCCCCAAAATTAAAAGCTATTGTCAACAAACAATTATGGGTTTGTGATCACACATTACATTTTATTGAAGCGATGTCTAACTGATTTTTATTTTTATTCTTTCTTTTGGTAATTTTCTTTTTATTTTTTAATTAAATTAGTCGAACATTGCTTCAATAAAACGTTTATAGCTTTTCAGTATCAACTCGGATCGTCTTTCTGTCTTGGACCAAATTGTTGCGAATATAACTTCCTATTAGGTTATTGAGTTTAGTGATGTTTGGGACGTTTTCAACGCCACCTAGCGACTGAACTTTGAAAGTGGTGTTTTTACATACATTTAAATTTCAACTCGGAAAAATAACTTCAATGTGGCTGATTTGGCTCGAATATTGAACAAAGCCTCATGAATGCATATAAAACAATTATCATAGAGGTAACTCTAAGACCAGAAGGTCCCGAAGAAACGTGCTTAACTTTTTGGCTCAGCTCTGGTACTATCTTCGGTCCCAAGCTAATCGATGCACCCCTCGAAACATAGGAAAATCCACGAACCCCTCATTTATCTGTCAAACTTTCATAGCGAATCAAAACAAACATAGTGTAGTACTAGAATTTCGACTAGAATGGGATACGTTAATCGATTTTCTTGGGACCAATAGGTTTGTCAAGTAGTGAGCCAATTAAAAATCGTTAGTTTCCACCGGTTGGTATTATGGCGAGGGAGGAGGTTCTTGTTTTGGTCCCTCTAGAGAAGCCAGCGGCGGTGGAGATAGTGGTGACAGTGCGTCGTAGCGCAGAATAAGGGGGAAAATTAAATGTACAGGGTAAGAAAAAAGTACCCAACGCATTAGTAAAAAGTACCTTAAATTAGGTAAACAGCTCATAGTTCACTGTTGTGTAAAAACATCCCCGTTTATTTTACCCAATTTTGAGTATATATGAATCTACTAAATAATAAGTAAAAAATCTGATCCGGTTTTTTCGGTTTACCAATATACATATAATAAAGCACCAACATCTAAAAACATGAGTAAACAATAAGGAAGCATGCACATTCTGGATTGCAAACAACAAACATTTGTTACAAACATTCTTCCATACAACTACCGTAAGGCTATGTTTGCTATCTAATCGCAACGTTCATGGTTCGAGTCCGGCCAGTTTCTTTTTAAATTTTTTGAACATCATTCGTTCAAGCAATTTCTACCTATGCAAGCCCTTCAGTGCGAGTACTCAAAATTGAGTACATGAGACTTTACTTACTTTTGGCTTCCCACACTATAGTGCCAAGATGGGTGAAATAAACCTAATTTTGGGGTATTTTTTTTCTTACCGTGTAAGATATAGAGGACTAAGGGCTGAACACAATGAATCTTTGACGAAGACTGGATAACTCACAGGCAACCTATCGGTCGAGCTCAAGATGAGGTAACACTTCGAGAGCTACCAGGCCCAGCTGAACCAGCTGTTTTTGGAGGTCAAGAGAATCGTTTTGATTGGACGTACGACTTAGCACTGGTCATCAGTCCAATCAGACTGAATGCTCAGTTGAGAAAAGAATACCTAGACGCACTGTCAACCCCGTACAAAGCAGTCGTTGAGGAGTTTGCCGGGCGAAGGATAAATGAGAACTCCACCGCATTTGCCTTAGCTCATGTACTATGGGAGCAAAATCCGGTATATCTGAAAGTCGCGGCAACGATTGGCATGTTCCTTTGTCGATTATCTGAGCATAAGTATTCAAAATTAAGCTTTTGCACAATCACAACACGATTCAGAGATTGTGCTGAACTGGGGGAATTGAGGATGTGAAGTTCATGGAACGAAGGTGACGCGCTTGACATACATGGTCCACAGCGATTCACGACGAGCTACTGGATCCGGTCAGTAGCGGTACAGCTTCTTCCTCCTTCTTCGGTGAATGGACGCTCATGTGAGCTGCAGCTCACTGCTTACGGGCAGCTTTTCGTTGTGTACTGGGGAAAAATGTTGAACGCCACGTGTCGTCCGACCGGACTCCACCACACACGGTGATTTAACAAGCACCGTTTGGCGATACCGGATGGAATTAGGTTTTGAAATTCCTGCCCTTTGGTTCAGTGAGGGTTAGGGTGCGTTCTGCAAGCTTGGTCGAGGGAGATTTCATGTGTGAGTAAGTGATGAACATTGTTATGTGCAATTCACTTTAAAAGGTGCGTTTCATATTTCATCACATGTAGTTCCAAAGAGCCTGAACGAAATGTGGCACTTGCGAAGATCACTTGAAGATACGACATGACGCAACATTGATACACACCTGGTATAAAACACAAGTAAATTCTTCCAGAAATAAGTTCAGATAACATATTGAAAAATGCGATAATTGTTAGTGAATAAATGTAATGTTGCATTGAAATACTTGAAATGTTTGATAATATCACATAATTGCTAATAATGTATATATCTATCTATCTTTTCCGGTACCATGGAGTCGACAAAGTAAAAATAAAAGGAGAGCCGCAAAATGAAGCACATGCGATACGAAAATGGAATGATGCTCGTTAAGAAAATACCCTGAGATGTGCAACGTCAATTTTCCGCATTGACGTTATAGTTTTATAAGACGTAACTAGGAACTCAAGATCATCATACTCAAATAATGGACGTCGATATATAGTGGATCACATCAGAAAAGATATGTCATGCAGAGAAGGACAACGAGCTCACAAATAGGCACGACAATTGGATAGAAGAGTGAAGAAACAGCAAAAGTTGGTGAGATCGTTTTAAATTATTGCTCATATTTATACAAACATTGCTTATACTTAATACGCGCCAGAATAAACAAAAAAAAAGTTTCTGGAAGTGGGAATGCATTACATTCATCCAATTGATATATTGATGTGTTCATGCGGGGCTTATAGTATATGAAGGCGCTATCACCTTCCATCGCCAGGGCTGAAAATGTTTGCATATTGGTTTGTTTAAAATTAAAATCCATCCGCTATTGACATAGTTATAAGTGGTCAAAACTTGACCCCTTTTCGCAATGCGATCGATTTTGGTTTTTTGAAATTGTACCTCCAATATGTTAACGAAATATATAATCCTACGTAAAAATAAGGAGCAAAGGGTAGTGATTTATCAACATCTTACAAAATCACATAATGGTGGGAGTGGGGATTGATCAATTCGAACAAAATCCCTTTTGTAATTACCGACCCTTCAATGTACTTCAATATCTACCGAAAGTCTGCTCACTAGCTGAAAGTAAAATGAATACATGTTTTCAATATTAAAATCATCGTTAGAAAACGTTACAGTTGGCATTTTATTCAGTTTGTTTATTAATTCGTGAGCTCACTTGATGTAATCGATGACATACAATTAAAACAAGTTAAAAAAATACCGATTTACTTCCTTTAAACTGTTTCCGTCATTAGACTAAAGATTGGAGCTTGTAATTAGACGACTGCGCGCTGGGAAATTCGTTTTTTATGTAATAAATAATGCATTGTTCAAAAACAACAGACGATGTTCACCGAATGTTGAAACGAACTTTATCCGTCGAACATATGTACATTGTTTAACAACCATTGCAATATACATACTGCTGTCAAGCTGAACCTTTCTGAATTCCACTCAAACCAGATAGACCAACTCAGCTTGCGGTAGCCAAACTTGTTCTGTCGAACTAATTGAAATCGCTGGGCCAGCGATATGGTGTCGTATAGTATAGTGCTATCCATAGAATTCCATCGTCCAGCCAGAACGTCTGAAGCACCGTGGGTGAATGCAAGGTCAAAACGAAGCCATAGGACACTGCTTTTTATTTGATTGTCGAAAAGTTTTTCGTCCACATCGAATATATACAGATTTTATCGAAACTACCAGAAGGAGCAGTTTGCTCACATTGGTTGTGTGCTCGTTGGTTGACGAACGCATATCAGACGCATAATTTGCTTTTCTTGGGATTCTTATGGCATCATTTGTAGTGCTTTGTTTACATTGATAACAATGCCACTCGACGTTTCACTTTGATCTTGCAGTACAATAAAGTACGCCAGCTTCAATTGATGATCAGTAAAGTTGAGTTTACACCGTTTGAAAAATTCATGTAAATTTCTGCGAGATATAGCGCACATAAATTAAACGCTAGATTTGGTAAAAATTTACACGATATTTCTTGTAAATGTATGCGCAGTATCGCTTAAGTTTGCAATATTGTGTGCAAGCTTGTAAACGATTTCGTGGTTTATGCCAACTGTTGCTCAAAATTAAACGAGGGGTATTTTACGCGATACTTAAAATTCAGATTTTTTTTTTCTGTGTAGGGCTCAAATTAAAATTATAGGTATAATTGACCTATTGCATTGACCTATTCCGTAAAGTTCTTCACCACGACTTTTCAACTACATTTCCTAGCGGTACCGGTGGTGTAGTGGTAAGCGTGATTACCTCTCACCCCAGCAGGCCTGGGTTCAATCCTAGTCGCCGCCGCCGGATTGTTCTGAGGCATAACATCTCTTTCGGAAGGTTCATGAGTTGATGGGTTGATAGGCGGGGTCCAGGTGGCATTGGTGCTCAGCACGAAAAACATGATCGACGGAAAACAAATGAAAGGAAAAAAAAACAACATTGCATATTTTCTCAGTTATTACTTAAAATTAATGTTAACGTGAGTCATATCTTGAAAAATATTATTTGAGTATTATCAAAACATTTTTTTACCGTAAAATTTCTATGAAAACACAGGGAAACAAAGTTAAAACACCATTTACCACACTAAGAAACTACGTGGTACATATCAGTGTCAACATTTCAAAGGGGCGTAATTGCATTTGTAAACAATGGCTTTAGCCATCGATTTCTCGCAAATAAAAGCTTACTCATGAAGATTAATAACACCACAAGGTAGAGGAATGTTTCCTTTAACTGCTAGCATTATTAATTTGAAGGGATGGGCTTTTATTTGCGAGAAATCGATAGCTCAAGCCATTGTTTACAAAAGCAATTACGCCCCTTTGAAATGTTGCCACTGATATACTGATTGATGTTATTATGCTATGATGCATGAGCACAAAGCACAACAACCCATACCTACCCATATCAGTTGCTATTAGTGAATATAACCCCATACTTGTGAATGGGGCCGATGATTAATTGGCAACCCACCGGCGATTTCTGGGATGACATTGGCAAACGAGAAGTAGCACCATAAGTAAACGATAATCATAATTAATGAAATTGATCCAATCCGTCAACTTCACTCCATGATCTTATGTCCTGTTGCCATTGGGCAGTTTCGATGAATTCAATATATGTAGTATGGGATAATTAAATCAGGTCTCCATTCATGTCACTAAGCAAAAATAATCAGCAACAACATAATTCAGAAAAATGTATGCTAGTAATGAAACACTTTTTTAGCCGGAACATATACCGTACATCAATTCGGAAGTTTAATTTTTTATTCAAAACAATACAAAATAAGAAAATTGTGTTGATTAACATGACGTCATGACGATATTATACAACAATTACCTCTATCTTTCTTTTTTTTTAAATAGAAACCAATTAGGGTATTTTGCCAGTTGTTGCACATTTTACATTGTTTAGTGTACAGCATTTATCCATGACTATGACGATTACCGATCATGGTGACATGCTAAGCAGTGATCCATTGTTGAATGATAAAACATGCGTTCTCATACTCAGTATTGTAAATACCTATTGTGATAAATTAAGTTTTAAATATCTTTGACATTGTGTGTTTGATTTCAAACGAGTTCTTAATTGTTTAGCTTATATTCCTCAGTTGTAGCATAAGCTTTTACTAACACAAAATTCAATTAAATTAAGTAATCTTTACCGGAAAATGTTGGTCATTCTTTTATCCAACGATCAATAAACCATGTAAAAATTACAGAAACATATAAAATGTTCAATAATTGGATCACATATAATATTATGCTCGTGATCATGGATTATTTCCACTGGGGATAACACCTTAAGGTATGCAACGTGTCATATAAAACAGCGGCTGCGTTCAATAAAGTCAATCAAATAACTGATATCGTAACTTACGATTCGTAGGTACAATACATGTACCGAAAAGTTATGTTCATCTAACAGAATCACTGACTGATTATTCTTGCTAATACATTTAATTCTAAGATGCATTTAGCCAAATTTTATGGGTGACCGGTTTCATTTTAAATGACGATTGATTCGAATATTTTAACCACCCGTTACTGATTAAGTTGAAATTTTTCACAGTTGTTTGTTATTTCCCAAAATGCCACTTTACGCATTTGGTTCCTTAGTATTGCACGCGGCTATTTTCTTAAAAGAGTTTATGCTATAATGCTATCCATTCATTCAAATATAATTATATTGAGAAAGATTTGTTCGATCGAAATGGTGTCTTTAACGAAGTTGTGGAGCAGTGCCTTTCTGGGCTCCGTATGCTGCCCATGCAAATATTAACGTCACTATTTGTGTTTACAATGTTTTCGCGTTACTTATACAAATGCATCTTTCTGTACCTCCTCATTTCATGACAACAACAATTATATAAATAACAGTAGGCACATCGACCTTGCGTCTGAACTTAAGAGAAAATATAATACGAAAAAAGGTTTTGGTACACCAAATATCACAACAAAAAACATATGTACTCATCCATGAGTTCATCACCAAAAGAATGTCTGTTAAATGCTGACCTAACTAGCACTCAGATTAACATCTTTCTTGAAACTGAGTTAATCTTCGTGAGAAATCTTAGATTTTGTTCCTGACTGTTTCAAATATAAACCTGCGCCGTTTAAAAAACTAACCTTGGCTAGTGATCATTACTTTCATCAATCAATTCGGAGAGATTCGAAAGTTTCCGGATTTCACTACATGCATGACGTTTCCCTGGAAAAACCTGCGTCAGACATGATTTGCAAATTTCTTCAGACCCGCACAACTCAACAGTCAAAATGGTTTGAGCTCTTGTTAACTTCAAACTGATCGCTTTTTTATACCGGTAAACGGCAATGCAACATGTGAACCGTACTCACGATATTTTTTTAGGTGGCAAACTCTCATGTTATGCCCTTCCAACCATCTCATACCATCGATAACATATAAGGGAAGCGTAGAAGAGAAAGAGATATCGCTACAAATTCTCTATATCATACCTGTTTTCTTATACATGGAGTGGAATGAGACAGCTTATAGAAGTTACATTCAGTTTTTCCTTGATGAAATTCTTCAAACTTTCCTGAGGTTCTTAGAACTTATTTGTAGTTTGCAGAACGTCTCTGAGCTAGGCATCTTTTTTTCCTGGAATTCTCAGATATTTCTAAAAGATCACAGCACTTTCCTAATGTTATTGAATTGTCCCTGTGGTTCACAGACCATCCTAAAGTTTGGTGTGAACTTTTTGCAGAGCATGATTGAAATTCACATAATGTTGATAGTACATCTTTAAATATCGAAGTACATATTTAAATTTTGATGTATCGAAGTACATCTTTAAATTAATCGAAGTACATCTACATATATCGAAGTACATCTTTAAATATTGAAGAATTTTCTTGAAGTTTATAGAACTTCCCTGAAGTTCAAAGAACTTCCCTGAAGTTCAAAGAACTTCTCTGAAACTTGCTCAGCTTTTTTAGAGGAACGTCTTTTATATTTTCAGAACTTTCCTAAAATTCACTAATTTCACACCTAATTTCTTAGAAAGTCACTGAACCTTTCTAAATGTTTCCATAGGCAAACTATGGGCACTGCAATGAAGCTATTGCAATTCTGTAGTAATTCAAGGTGAGGGCTACCTAAACTCACTTTGAAAGAGTAGTTAAGATCATGTGAGTGGCATTACTGTATTATCGGCATTATCGGTTTAACGTTTTTCAAACAAATTCGTCATGGATGCCAGAAGTTATTTTCGATCAAACATCTCTATTTATTTTAAAAAATCTAAGCAAATTTTCAACACCATAGGATTGCAAATGCCACCTTCATCACCTATTGAATACGGGACGCAACAATGTCAGATACTTACTATCTCCTTTATTGAACTCCGATAAATATCTTTCGTCAATGGTCGCTACTAAAGTTTCGTGATTTTTTTTTTTTACAATGTTGCTTTTTGGAAGCACTATGCGAACTCTCTATTTTCTTCGTGAGATTTTTTTTTTGATTTTCTACGCGATACTTAAAAAAAAACATTTGAAACAGTACGAAAACCAATGCCTACTATGCCTAACGTAGCTGTCTTGGACTGTCCTGATCGCTTCTTTCTCTTTAATTCTTTTTTTTTTTTTTCCTTTATTTAACGTCGGTCTCTGTTCCGCAATCTAGCGCCAATCACCGACGGACATCGATTGCCATCCATTGACGGCAATCGAATGTGCAGGAAGGCAGCTTCCACACCTGCGTAGGATATCGCACCCATTCAACAACACACATGGGCCGGGACCAACGGCTTTACATCCCTTCCGAAGGAAGACGTGACCAGAGATTTTTATGCCTCAGAAAAATCCCACCGACCTCGGCTGGGATTGAACCCAGACCCATTGGGGTATTAGATAGCAGTCACGCTTACCACTACACCACCGGCGCCGGCCTCTTTTATTCTTATGAGGGAAGAAAAATTGTTCAAGAAGCTGTTCAATCAACAAATATTAATTGATTTTGCGGAAAGCCGACATAGTCAATACGGATCTTTACTTGAGAGTCAAAGAGAACTCTTTAATCCCATTTGGATTAGTTCAATCAACTTTTGAACCTTATTTAACTGCATTTATGCAATACGAAATACTTTTGTATCGTCAATAGTCCATATACGCCTTCATAATCGGCTTTGTAAATTTCAAAACACTTTTTCTCAAAAAATCCAACATGAAATAATTTAATACCATCGCAGATATAGTATGATTGTTAGAATCAATATTAACATTCTGTGAAGATAAAACTGAGGTACATAAATGTTGAAAAAATGTGCCTTCAGACATAGCGTGCCTCCAGTAGGGCAGGTTCATGGGGCTCACCATGGTTTAGCCAAGATTATGTGAAATCATAAAATGTTGGCCAAGAGCATTGGCCTTTTCAACTGAGGTTATGAGTAGGGATGGGACCGAGTTCTGGTCAACAGAGGAAAGCGGAGGGTCTCGACTTATTTTTTAAAATTTTGGAGCTTTTCATCGAACAACATCCCGTGCTCGGTTACTTCGGCAGACCACTCAACCCTTGTGCCATCCATTATTACAGGACAAGATGGAGCCGGTTTCAGTTTGGGCGATTTCCGATGGAGAAACATGATCGCTTGTGTTTTGGAGGCGTTGGTTTTGATTTTTCACGTGGTGGCATAATCAGCAAAGGTGTTAAGGCATCGTTGAAGTTTGTTCGTTATTTCACGAGGCATCTTTCCTTTGACGGCTATTGCGGTATCATCTGTGAACAGGAAAAACACGCAACCGATTATCTGCGAACAGGAAAAACACGCAACCCTCTCCGAAGGGAGGAATGTCGGTAGTGTAAATGCTGTAAAGCAAGGGGACCAGCAGACTGCTTTGCGGAACTCCTGCTGGGATGGAAAACGTGTCTGAAAGACAACCATTCAACGATACCTTAAACGACCTTTGCTGGAGGTAGTTACGGGTGATTTTAGCCAGATGTAATGGGAAGTGGAAGTTACAAAGCTTGTACACAAGTCCGTCATGCCAAACATTGTCAAACGCCTTTTCAACGTCTAGCAAGGCCATGGCTTGTACAGCTTTGTTACTTCGGATGTTATTCATCACCCATACTAGCTGGTGATTGGTGGAGTGCCCCTTCCTGAACCCGAACTGTTCCGGTAGGAGAATGTTGTTGTCCTCGAAAAACTTGAGCAAACGATTGAGAATGAGTTCTCGAACAATTTTCTCAGCGTTGAAAGTAGGCTGATTGGTCTGTAGCTTCTAGGCATTGTTGGATCCTTTCCGGGGTCCGTATTTTCGCTTAGGTAACTCGTTTTTATACCTCCGTGCTGGGTCAAAATTTCCCTTCACTAAGCATGAGATTTTGTTCGTATCTCTTTATTATCACTTGTGCCACGATTCACGCTAATTTAGTTTAACTCAAATTGAGTGTTTCATTATTTGACTCTCTTCTCAAGTTTTTATCTATTTCATTATAATTATTCCACACCAACTCTATCTACTACAACTTGAACGACCTTTGATGAAGGTAGTTACGGTGATTTCTACCAAATGCTACGGGAAATTGAAGTTACAAAGCTTCTTCATGTTTGTCACAATCAGTCATTATTGACGATGTGATAATTTTGGCGTTGCTCTTTGATTCTTCCCTAACCCGGATCTCAAATGTGAGTTCCCAAACAACAATTTTTGTTTTATTGAAGTTTTATAGCAGTTGATATAACCAAATTATAAAACCTTCCATGACGACCACATTGCTTTAACCTCCTGAAAACCGCTATACAGCCATGTCATGGCCAATTGGCCCAGTTTTAATGCAATCATTAAAACTTGATATGCGAACTACCTTAGGACCATGTGGTTGTTGAAAATGAAAACATAAAACCTCCTCCAGGTCAGAAAGTTTTAACAACCTTTTGATGACTACCATAAAACTATATTACAACCGCATAAATCGTTCCTGAAGCAGTTGATAAAACATGATACGCAAAACATTTTGACAACCTTGAAGGTTTTAAGTTGGGGTTTTGGGTTAATAATAGTTAATATTAAGAAATATTTTATTGTGGTTTTCTTCTTTCGATGTTTGATGTGAAATCATCATCGTTGTCAGTTGGTTATAATAGCTGATATTATTGTTTATTGAAAATAGGACGACTTTATTGCAATTTTAAACCAATTTGTATAAGCTTCACAGCATACCGTGCAATATTTATGGTGATTATTAGACCAAATAGGAGCATACATTTAGTGCGGCATATGAATACTAAAATAAAGGGATATTTTTAATTTGCCTGCATTTGCACCATGTATTTGTCATTAAAAAAATTATCTATTTAGTTCAAAACTGTTACTACTGTTGAGCAATAACCAGTCACATATTATTTAATTATACATAGATGTATGAAAGTGTTTTATCGTCGATCAATTAGAGCGTAATTATTCATACTGTGTGAAATTTGTTCATACGGCGACATTTTTTTCGTTATAACTTGCTACTCCTTAAAAATACCTCAATATAGCATATTCTCCTAGATTGAAATTCTGTAGCATAACATAAACCTAATGGTTGTATCTAAGCATTTCGTAGTCCAAATTGAGAGCGTTAAGTTATATTTAAGCTCTATAACTAGCTTGCTGGTTTTATTCGGTACAGCGAATCAAAACAAAAACAAAAATATGGCAACCTGTCAAAAATTCAACATTCCAAGCGATCCTCCTATTTTGTCTTGCAATCAAGATGTAAGAAATGCTTATTGGATCCACAAAAAGCTTTTCCAATACAAGGTTAAAAGCCGTGATGCCAATACTGGCCATCTCCAACCGGATTTAGTGAAACTGTCTGCGTTGTTTTAAGAAGGGTTCGTGGATCGTTCGGAAGTGTATCGGAAAGCTGCTTGTTCAATATTTTTAGGAGCTCCTTCACCGCACTGTGCCTTATGTTGTATGAGGTAGCCCATAACTGTAGATCCTCCAGGAGTTTTATATTGGCGATCGTCTCATCTTCATCGTGTTCAAAAGCACTGAAAGGGGTTTTCATTTCATGTATCTGAATAGATTTGTTTTTTTTTTTTATAATTGTAACAATTTTCAGAGTATTTTTTGGTATTGTTGTATTATATTTATTATCTGTGAATTTTAGGCCTTTGATAAAGATTATAGTTATAATGAGGTTTTAATGAAGGTTTAAGACTGATTCAAGTGTTATATCGGTCATAAAAAGTATGCCATAAAACATAATTGTATGTTTTGTTTTGGTTTTATTCTGCAGTTATAAGTAGTGATACAGAACCACCCTACAGCTACCGTTAAAACTATGAAGTCTGAGTTTTAATTTAGCAGTCATAAAACAGTTTTATAGACGACTTAAAGGGCTGATTTTATGACAAGCTCACAAAACCGTAATACAACCACAGGCTGCAAGGGATGCTATGATAAAACAATGATAAAATAAGAATAAATCTTCCAAGCATTTAGATTGTTACTTGGGTTGTGTACAGTATACAGTATTTGCTATTGTGTGTTTTTGATACAATTCATCTCCCACTGACCGGCAGTGCTTTTATGGAAGAAACCTGCCTGCATCTATCCTGTTTCATAGGTGCAAACATGTTTAGCCCTGGTGATGGAAGGTGACAGCTCTATTGTACATCCAGTGACCCATTTAAAGAATGTCTGTTCCTACACGTACAGGTCTTCTTCATATACAATAGGTCCCGCATGAACACATCGATATATCAATTGGATACATGTAATGCATTCCCACTTCCAGAATAAAAAAAAAACTTTTTTATATTACATATAACAATTTGAAATTTATGTGAATAACACAATTAAATGTAAGCAAACTTAGCTGAGCTGTTCAACGTCCAACTGAAAAGGCGGCCCCCATCGCATCTTGTATCCGACTCTTTTTTTCCCTTTTTTTTTGTCTTTTTACGAAGTCTCTTTCCTTGATTGGTCTGTCACCAGTTCTGACATTTTACATTTATCTTCTTCAATTAAATCATTTCACGTCTTGGCTGGTCTACCTATTTTCTTTTTTCCATATATGATCTTCTGTTTAACTTTTAAAGGAAGTCTTGATTGTCTTCTCTGAATGTGTCCCAGTACTTTAGCCTCATGACTCTGATCTCTTTAACTGCTGTCAATCTTATAACTTTGCCATCTTATAACTTTGATAATTTAACTCTCCCTTTGGGCCTATCTCTGCAATACCTGAGCATTTCTTTTAAAATTTGCATATCGCTTATTGATCTTCTTTTCCTTTTAACAAGTTCTGCAGCCTTCAGCCCATAATGTATTACTGGTGATATGACAGTTTTATAAATTATTTTCGCTAATTCTCATGTTAGTTTATAATGTTTTAAAAATTCTATAATGACCTCACTACTACCTCCCAAGTAACACACAAAACATCTTTCTGAAAAAGAATTAGAACGATTTGTTGTATTAATGTATTATAAGTGATGCATAAAACATCCCATGTTTTGAGGTTTAAAGATGTTTTCTTCATACTTCCTAAATTCAACTTTTTCCAAAATGGTTTTCTTTTGCTTTTAAGTTTAAATGTTATTTAAACGTGCATCTTACTGTTTTAATACCACTATAAAACTTGTCGTATGCAAAATCAATCTAAGTTGAATTTTAAAGCTCTTGAAGAGAATCTGCACTTTCCACATTGACGTGAACATTGACGGCACCATTGAGCCGGACTGTCACTTCACGCAGTCGTTGACAGTTTCTTATGAGGTTTTCAGAGGTTTGTTATAAAGAAAGTTGAAAACACTCTTTTATGACATCTCATACATTAATGCAACTGAAAAGGTACAGGATGTGTTATAAGTAGTTGAAAATACATTTATATAACACTCTGGCAATTAAATGTACGCATTGCTGCTTACAAAACATGTTTATGACGGATCGAAGCAGGCGTGTTGCACAAGAATATAATTTTCATGCCATTGGCAAGAACGTGATAGATACTTATTATTAAACTTTTATCAAGCGGAGTTGGGCTAGTTAGGAAGTAATAAGCCTTTCACGCCAAGGACCTGTGTTCGAATCCCATTTAAAGTTTATTTTTTTGCCGCTGGTTTTTATGATGTTTCCAAAACATGTTATAAGACCAGTATTTAGTTTTATAAGCTCTGCTGATTGCGCTTTTTAGGTTAAATAAATGTATTAAATGATGTAAGTTAAAGTATTATTGATTCTATACGCAAGTCATTGAAAAGTATTTTCAACTTCATTATGACAAGCCGTGTTGCTTGGGCTATTGCCTGTACACACCTTTTTCTAGTCGTTTGGGGTCTATCCAACGTCTCTGTTAAATATGTTCCCAAATATTTCATATTCTTAACTTCATTGTATTCTTCTCTATCTATTTTAATTATTTCAGGATTATTTCTATCATTTTGTGGTTCTCTTACTGAAATCTCACTTCTGCTGGTATGTATTTCTAATCCGACATTTTTTAATTCAATCTTCAATAATTGCTTCTATTGTCTCAGCAATAATTACTGCAAATGCTAGTATGACAGGTTATTCCCCATCGTGAAGTTCTAATAAGCTAATGCTAGCATATTGTTGTTTCACCTCCATCAATACTTTTTGAATGATTGGAATGAAAATATAGGGCGATAGAGAGCATCCTTGCTTAATTCCTTTGGCTTTTAATCGTTCTTCCGTTCTCATCTCAAAGCACGCTTATACGTTCTGCTGACATCGCCTGATGAATGCTATTCGTTATATGTCCTGGAACGTTGAGTTCATTCACGATGTGTTCCACCTATATATTTACAATGTTTAAGTTAAATTTTTACTCATTGCTACTTTTATAGCATGTACTACTTTCCGATGAAAATCGAATGCTTTTTTATATCTACTGACAAAAGTTTTATGTTATTACCGCTATTCCAATTTTCTTCCATGCACCTTCTTACATAAAACATTTGGTCATCCGTTGATCTGTCTTGCGTAAAGGCTGTCTAGTAGAATCTTGGTTCTCCTGCATATTTTCTCAATCTTGTCACTAGCCATCTTGCAGATTACTCAATGTTATCCGCCTGAAATCTGCTGTCTCTTTTGCTCCTCTCTTCTTTGGTATCGGTATTTGTACCGATTTTTTCCATTGATCCGGCATTTCATTGATAATCCACACTTTTCTTATTATTTAGTACAATTCTTCTATGCTTTCTTGACATACTCATTTTTTAGCTACTTTTAATGTCCTTAATTTCTTCCCTACTTGGTTCTTCTGTCAATTGTTCGTTATCAGGATTTATTACAATTGAATCACCTTCCGTTAACTCTAAATCTTCTAGCCATTTCTTCATTGATATCAAGGGTTTCTTTGTCGCTTTTCTCCTAATAAACTGTCGTAAATATGTATATGATCTTTTAATTATTTCTCCTACTTCGTAATCTTGTTATTCATTGTAGAGCTTAAATACTTCCTTTTCGTTATACTCTCTTACTGCCAAATAATATTCATGCCTTCGTATGTCGTATCTACTCCTACTACTCGTATCTACTCCTCTAGTTTTTGCAACCTTAATTCGATTCCTTGATTTTAAAAATAATTCTATTGCTTTTTTCCTTTTTGGCGTCATAGGGCTTTTGAATGTTCCAACGCTTTTCTAGAGCTTGTGGTCATTTTTTCTGTAAATTTTTCGTATGCTTCTGTTATTGTTAAATTTTCAACATTGATTGGAACAAAGTTTTTCAATTCTTTGTGAAATATTTCTTTTGGCTTTTTTATTGCAATACATAAGGAAGTATTTTTTTTTTTCTTTTTTATGTATTTCTTTTGCTTTCCATTGTTTAGATTCCATGATTACAAGCAGTTCTTTGTGATCTGTTTGAATTGTAGTCCATGCTGCTCTTTTATATTTTGTTTTGATTCTTGTGTTCTCTGTTGATAAAATATGATCTATTTGAAATGATTTGTTTCCATTTGTCCATGTGCATAACAATGATTTATCACATCGCATGGAAATAATGTAAATTTTTTTCATATGCAAAAATACTTTCATAAAATCTTCATTTTCATTTGTTTTTTTTTATGCTCGATGTTCGCTTTAGTTCGGAGTTTTGTAGCAAAACTCTTTTTTTGTGTTTGTAGTAGTTGTTGCTCAAGCTGCAATTTTTATTAGGTTAGTTTAAGAACAATAGTTGTAATTTAAATCCACTTACATTTTAGTCTCCGCTTGGTTTTAAGCGAACAAATAATATTTTTATAAGTAGACTTAGGTATAAATACTGCAATTCCAATAGTTAAGTTAATTTTAATTAAAGTATAAATACGGAAAAAATCTTACAAAGAACTAATTGTGGAATAGCATTCACTCTTTACGAAATGTAAACTTTTATTATACTATCACCTAATCATCAGTCTGTCATCGCTACATCTTCATGACATGACATGGCTGTCATCTAAACGTCACCGCGGTCATCTGCGAGGCGTTGGTTACCGCAGTGGCTCACTTGCATACGAGGGGCTTGCACGTAACATCCTCCCCCTCATGTCGCCTCAGTTTCTGCTTTGGCGTCATCTTCCGGTTCCACATCTAGTAGTGCAAGCTTAATGACTGGTCTCCGTAGTGTACCACCCGAAGTCACTACCTCAGCTTGTCGCACGGTCCCATCCTTTCCAGGAAACGTACGCACTACCCGACCTCTCAACCACCTATTCCTGACCTTCTCATCCGCTATGACTACCAGCTCACCCTCTTTGACTGGTCGCACATTTTGGAACCACTTGGTCCTCCTTGTTATCGTCGGCAGATACTCGGTGATCCACCTTTGCCAGATCCTATCCAATGTGTGCTGCATCATGTTCCAACTGCTCCGCAATGACTCTCCTTCGCTTACAGGCTGCTTTATCGGTTGTTGTACTCCAGTTGAACTTAACAGCAGGAAGTGATTTGGGGTTATCGCTTCCTGGTCTGACGTCTGCAGCGAAACGAAGGTCAAAGGCCGAGAGTTGATCATTTTTTCCGCTTCTGCAAAGACTGTCACCAGCGATTCGTCATCCAGCTTACGTTCCGTGGGAACCATGACCAAAGCCGACTTGATGGACCGAACCATCCGTTCCCAGCAGCCTCCCATGTGTGGTGCTGAGGGTGGGTTGAACCTCCACTGCGTATAGGTGTCCGTGAAGGTACTGCTTAACTTCGCATTGATTCCCTTTATTTCCCTTTTCAGCTCCCGGCTGACCCCGACAAAATTGGTACCGTTGTCGGAGTAGATCTCTTGAGGGGCTCCACGTCGCGCAATGAACCTGCGCATTGCTTTTTTGCACGAATCGGATGACGGCTGCTTGCTACCTCGATGTGTATGGCTCTAATAGTCAAGCACGTGAATACCACACCCCAACGTTTAGCTACGCTCCGACCAATTTTTACCAAGTACGGCCCGAAATAATCGACCCCGATGAAAGTGAAGGCACGTACATGCGGCGTTAATCTTACCGTTGGTAGCGGTCCCATCTTCGGTGCCACTGGAACGGACTTGTACACTCGACACCACATGCAGCTAGTCTTTGTCAGGCGTACGCGTGTCCTCAACTGAGATATGCAAAATCTTTGGCGAATTTCGTTCACCACTGTTTCATCGTTGGCATGACGAAAGTCACGATGATACCAATCCAGCCTACTGCTACGATGATCATGTGGTAGGATGATCGGGTATCTTGCATCGTACGGCAAATACTCTGCTGCACCGATCCGACTATCTACTCGAAGGATTCCGTGCTCATCCACCATCGGCGACAGCTTCGCAATTTTACTCGAACGCTCCAGTTTCTTTACTTCGTTCTCGGGTTCTCTGCTACGTTTCATCGTTGCCACCTCATCAGGATATGCGTCCGACTGTACCAGTATCCACAAAGTGCACTCCGCCTTTTGCAATTCCTCTCGGCTTAATTCTTTCGCTGTAACTCGAACACTACCCGTGGACGCTCGACGTAGGTTGTCCAGGAATCGATGGACATACGCAATGCATCGCTTCAAACGCTCGAACTTAGAGAACCGTTCAAATTCAACTGTTGGCTTGACGATGAAATGCGGACAGACGAAAACTGATCGAAGTTCTTCGTTTGTATCTTCCAAGTTTTCTTCTAACCACTCCCCGGCTTGGTCGTACAGGAATGCAGGTCCGCGATACCACCGGCTTTCGATTTCGGTTGATGGCCCTTTTCCCCACTTTGTTGCTTCGTCAGTTACTGGAGGCGAACCAGCCTAAGGCTGAAAGCCTCCTAAATAAAGCTAAATTAATTAATTAATTCGTCAGCTACGTTGGTTTTCGTTCCTATCCAATTCCATTCATCCACCGTAGACAAACTAAGAATTTCGTTGACTCTAAAAGCGACAAATTGGCGGTAGCGACGTGAATCCGACTTTATCCAAGCAATTACTGTTGTAGAATCACTCCAGAAAAAGGTGCGAGTTATCTTCACGGAATGATTATCTATGATGGCTTGTCTCAGACGAGCTCCTATTAAGGCCGCCATTAGCTCTAGTCGCGGCATCGAAAGTGTTTGCAGGGGTGCTACTTTGGTCTTCGATGAGACAAGGGTACATCGAACTTCTCCCCTGTCGACGATTCGGAAGTATGCGACCGCAGCAAAGGCCTTATCGCTCGCATCGACGAAGATGTGGAGTTGGAGCGACTCGTAGCTGGCTGGCATGTATCCTGGAAAATAGCAACGACTGATCTTCACCTTAGTCATCTCTCGCAGAGCTATCAACCACTGATTCCAGCGGCAGAATATATCAGATGAAACCTTTTCATCCCAGCCGATGTTTTCTCTCCACGTATCTTGCACCAGAACTTTACCGTGGATAATGAAAGCTGCAATCAAACCGAGGGGATCGTAGAGACTCATCACTACGCTCAGTAGCTCCCGTTTAGTCGGAATAACTTCACCGTCTATGAGCTGCCGTAGTTCCTCACGAAAGTGCAGACCAAAGGAGAATACATCTTCTTCTGGAGACCAAATCATCCCTAGCAACCGCTCAAACCTACAATCTTTACCGACCGCAAATCGCTTAACCGCAGCAGGATTGGCTTCTCCGATGCGCTCGAGGACTTCCACGCTGTTTGATGTCCAGTTCCGGATAAAGAAATCAGCCTTTCCATGAATCGCTGCCACTTCGCTTGCTAGTTGAACCGCTTCTTTGATCGTGTCGACGCTGTCGAGGTAGTCATCGACGTAATGCTTGTTTTGTATCGCCGAGGCCGCTCTTGGATACAGCTCCTCGTGTTCTGCTGCATTTAGGTTCTTTACGAACTGCGATTGAACGGGTGAGCAGGTCGCTCCGAATATGGCCACGTCGGTTACCATTATCTTGATAGGCAGCTCCGGAGAATCCCGCCACAAAAACAGTAGAGCACTGCGGTCGACAGCGCGGATATGAATCTGGAGGAACATCTCCATGATATCCGCCGATATTGCTACTTCGCGTTCACGGAACTGAAATAGAACAGCCAACAGTGAAGTCAGAAGGTCCGGGCCTTTCAATAGCTGGTCATTTAGTGAAATGCCCTCGACTTTAGCCGCCGCATCCCAGATGAGACGAACCTTGCCGGGTTTGTGTGGATTCACCACGATACCGAGAGGCAAGTACCACGTACGTCGTAGGTCGAAGCCATTCAACTCGTCCTCGGTTGCCTCGTGCACATATCCTTTAGACAAAAATTCTGCTACCTGCCAGCGTACAGTATCGTACAATGCTGGATGCTTCTGTAGCCGTTTCTCCAGACATCTTAAACGCTTTTCTGCCATAGGCCAGCTGTCCGGTAGCTCGATATAGTCGTGTTTCCACAACAACCCTGTTTCGAACTTTCCGCTCTCAGTCCTTGCTGTAGTCTCTTTCAATATCTTTCGGGCCCGTTCCGCTTCGACACCTTCCAAATTAGGTGCCAACGCAATCCCGAGGCTCTCTAGCGAAAAGAACTCCCGAACATATTCGTGTAGATCAGCGGTCGCAGTATGAGCGCAAATATGCATCTGCCGGTGTTTCAGCTGTTCTCCCCCTTGTATGCTTCCATATACGGCCCAGCCAATACGAGTCTTCGATGCCATAGGTTCTTGTGGACGACCTTCTCGCAGCTTCAGCGTGGCAAGGAGATGCGAATTGTTGAGCCCAATCAGTATCCCTGGAGTAGTAGACTTGAAGCTCTGTACAGGCAACTTCCTCAGGTGTTTATACTGGTTTGTCCTCTCATCGTAGTTCAGGGATTGCTCTGGTAGCCCTAGACCATCCACTGTGAAGGCTCCTCCGAGTTTGAAACGCTTGTTGCTGCCCTGTGCGGAAATATCCATCTGTACCATACGCGCGTCCGATATCTTCTTGTTTATGCCGCTAGTCCACTGGATGCAAAGTGGCTCCGTTTGCCCGTCCAGACCTAGAGAATCAGCAACTGTGCGTTCCACTAAAGTCACTGATGACCCGTCGTCAAGAAAGGCAAACGTGTTGACCTTGCCGTATTTTCCGTATAGTGTGACAGGAAGCACTCGAAATAGTGTAAGTGGAGCTGATTTCTGATGCACAGTTACCGTAGCATTCGTTGTCCGGTCGGTTGTGCTTGAGTCCGCCGATGGTTCGTAGTGTAGCAAACGATGATGTAACTTGGAGCATCCGTTAACTCCGCATGCGTCTCCTTTGCACGGCCAACGAGGATGTGGCTTCAGACACCGTCGGCAAAGTTTGTGCTCCTTCACAATGCTCCAACGGTTATCAAGAGCGAGCCCCTTAAATTTTGAGCACTCACCAACTTGATGATTTAGCGCATTACACGCTGGGCATTTCTTGATATCTTCAGGTCTCTTTCCACTCACATTCACGTATCGTTCCTTCCTTCCCGCACTATTATCTGCATTGGCCGCCGACGTGGAACCGTCTCTCGTCGTCGTCGAGTGCGCGTTCACGAAAGCTTTCTCCTTGGTTCTAGCACGTTCATCTCTGGGATTCTTCTGTTGAACTGTGAATAGCGACACGCTGCTGGTTGCTGATGCTACACGGGTCATGTATTCACTGAAGACATTGAGATCCACCACCGGAAACTGTTGTTGATACATCGCCCCGTTGAACTTAACGTTTGCTGGCAATTTATCTACAAGCTCCTGTAGCAATGTGGGATTTGACAGATGCCAATGCAACCCAACCGCCTTCAGATGCCCGCACAGATTCTGTACGGCCAAACCGAAATTCACTAGTGTTTCCAGCTTGTCAGGTTTTGGAGGAGGAGTAGCTCTTATTTTTGTAACCATGGTGTGCACAATCTGCTCTGGACGTCCGAACAATATCTGCAACGTTGACACAACCTGCGGAACCGTGGATGGATGAAGTAAAAAGCTGCTCACTGCATCTCTAGCGGCTCCTTTCAATGCACGTTGAAGACGAAGAAGGTTCTCAGAGTCTGAATATCCACAGGCTTCCGAGGAATGTTGATAGCTGCTAATAAAGAGCGGCCAGTCAATGGGATCCCCAGTGAAGATGGGCAACTCTTTCGAAAGTACCTGCCGTGCAGCCAACTGTTGCTGTGTCAGACGAATCACATCGGGTTGAAAACCGCGACCATCAAACGCGGGATTTGGAGGACCGGGAATGGAATTCCCCATTTGACACACGCGTGGAGGAATAGGTGGGGGTATTATCGGTGGATAGATTGGTACAGAGTATGACGAGCGGCCCCCGATTGGAGTCGGAGATATTGAGGGGTGGTAGCCATAATTGAGGTAGTTTGGTTGAGGGTCTATATTTATTACACTAGGAATAGGTGGTGCATCACTTACCGGATAGGGACTGTTAACAAACCTGTCATCCCTAATCCCTGAGAGCTCATCCGGCGCTGAATGTTGCTCCTGTTGCGAACGTGGGTATGCGTGAGGGTCGGGTCGCACTGGGGGTGGCTGATGCTGGCTCAACGATTCAAGTTGGTTCTTCAGCTGGTGTTCTGCAGCTCGTAGACGATCTAGCTCTGCATCACGTAGCTTCAATTCCTGCTGTCGTTTCACTTCCATGGCGGTCTGCCTTTCAGTAATGTGCTGCAACTGCTTTCTCGTATCTGCTTCCTTCTTGCGGAGGTGTTCCACATCCGCATCCTTCTGTAGCTGCAAACGCTTAATTTGCTGTACGAGTTCCAGCTCCCGCTTCCTTCGCATCTCGATGTCCTGCTGATGCCGCAATTCTACCTCGTTCGTTTAACGACGATTACCCGTTTCGCTTTGCCACTGGTCGTATTGTACCACTGCTCTTTTCGCCAGTTTTGGTACTGTCCCAGTGCGTGACACGACAGGCTTTGGCTCGTTCAGGATGATCTGCAACGAATGAAGGTCCACCAACGAAATGACATCTCCTCCAACAGCTCCGTCAAGCTCGTTTTCACCGATTGTGATACTGCCGGTTGTAAGGTCAATATCGTTGAAGTTAACAGGCTCGTTCTCCACAGGGAAAGATCCTAGCATTTCGCATTGGATAGGAGTGGAAGTTCGTTGCTTGTCTGGAGCTTCGACCGAATTTAATGGCGTATGGCGAATTGGTTCGACTGGCTTGGACGTCTCTGCAACGACGCCGGTACCAGTATGGCTGGTTGATTTCACCTGCTTGATGACCCAATCTTCCACTCGTTTCGCCGATGATCGGTTCGAACGATGACTCCTAAGACTCGCTATTTCGTCTTCCTCCTCTTGCTGGATGAGCAAATCGCGCTTTTTGGCTAGATAGTGCCTATCCCGTTCGATCCTCTCTTTTGCAGCCCTTTCGTTAATCAGCCTATCTCGTTCTAGCTGTTCCCGTTGAGCTTCTTCCTGCATCCTTTTCTCTTCCTCCAGCAATTCCAATTCACGGGCCAATCTAGCTCTCCGTGTACTCGAAGTACTTGATCGTCCAGTGACAGAGGTCGGTGGTGGTGCAGAATTACGAGCGAAGCATGTAACACACGTAAACAAATCTGTTAGCATTGTCTCGCTGCTCATATCGGCACAAGTGAGGTGATACCATTTGGTACACTTTTTGCACTGCACCCTACAACGTTCGGCGTTGTTTGTGCGATCACATCCAGGACACTCTTTGGCTTCTCCATTATCGACATCGACCGCTGACGTCGCACGTCTGGCCTCCGCAACTGTCTTTTCTCCGCGAGCAATGTCAGCCATTGTCGCCTCTCGTGCATTGTTAGACGCCGGAATGGTAGAATTACCCTGAACGACGCCATGGCTCTGCTGGTTAGCCGCAGCTGCTGCCATTTGTTTGGCTTTCGTTTGGGCACGCGTTCTCCGGGTCATTTCAAGATAAAATCTTGAGTTTTTGTTCGCTTTAGTTCGGAGTCTTGTAGCAAAACTCTTTTTTTTGTGTTTGTAGTAGTTGTTGCTCAAGCTGCAATTTTTATTAGGTTAGTTTAAGAACAATAGTTGTAATTTAAATCCACTTACATTTTAGTCTCCGCTTAGTTTTAAGCGAACAAATAATATTTTTATAAGTAGACTTAGGTATAAATACTGCAATTCCAATAGTTAAGTTAATTTTAATTAAAGTATAAATACGGAAAAAATCTTACAAAGAACTAATTGTGGAATAGCATTCACTCTTTACGAAATGTAAACTTTTATTATACTATCACCTAATCATCAGTCTGTCATCGCTACATCTTCATGACATGACATGGCTGTCATCTAAACGTCACCGCGGTCATCTGCGAGGCGTTGGTTACCGCAGTGGCTCACTTGCATACGAGGGGCTTGCACGTAACACTCGATGTGATTTGTTAACCTACTCATATCATTTTCATCTGAATCTTCTTTTCCTATCTGTGAGTTAAAATCTCCCAAAGTTTCCATTACTTTCTTTCTGTTTCTGTTTTGCTGTTGATCTCTGTTCTGCTTACTTGATAGCAAACTGACAAAATAAAGCTTTCTGTTCCTTCTACTATTATTCTTGCTTTAATTCGTCATCCCTTTACATTCTTCCATAAACTATTTCCAATAATCCTTACTTCCTCAATTTTATCCTTTTTCTTCAACCTGTCGTGTACTAGAATTATCTCTTCGGTACTTCCTGCCATTATGACCCTTTGCTCTTTTTACAAATTCCTGCTTTCATAACCCTCCTTATTTTCCTGTCCCATGTATACGCTGTCATAATGATTTACTCCGTTATAATATATTTCGATGGATTCATTTGATCCACCTCCAAGCTGGACTACGAGTGGTTTATAGTTCGGATTGAATATCCAAATATTCATTTTTAAAATTATTCCAGCTCCTTTAACTTATATATAATATAAGACATCAATAATGTATAACGAAAATGATAACTCGGCTCTGTAAAGTTTATTCGATTGAGCCTGTACAAATAAAGTTATTAATAAACAAATAAAAAAAAAATAAAATTTCTTTCATAGTCAAAATGCATTCTGCTCTTCTCCATATGCCATCTTTGGCAAGATTTTGTACGTGTTGCTTCACCAACTCCATGTAATTATTTCTGCTTTCGTCAGGTGTTTCATTTTCATTTTCATCTCCAGTCTATGATTCCACAGATACTCTGCAGTTGCTTCCTTAATTCCGTTGTCTTTTCCTTGAACTCGTTGTTAAACACAGTCCATCTCGTAATCTGCTGCACAATGGCATACAACAGTTTCCATCCCCAGGAACATTAATCACATTTATTCTCCCGTCTGAACACTTTTCCTTCGAAACATTCCATTTTTCTTTTCTTTCACTGTATTTACTTGTTCTCACTTTCAGCACGTCTCAGGTTTTCTGATCAGCTTTCAGCAGGTTTTTTTTATTTATTTATTGTTTGACCAATATAGTCATCCTTCATATCACCTAACTACATTCAACTTCACCACTCATTTGCACTTAACCTCGATTTTTGTTTTACCTTGACAAACTTTATAAAAGGTCGTATATTCATTAAATGAATCTAATCATTCATCCCCTGGAGATGAAAAGTGATATATCTACTGTAAATCCAATGACCCATTTCAAGAATGCCTGTACATACATGTACATACATTCTGAGGTCATCTTCATATACAGTAAGCCCCGCATGAACACATTCACACATCAAATGGATATCTGAAGTGTATTCACACTTCCAGAATAAAAAACAACAAACACTAGGGACACATGGGGTTTGATAATTATCACTTTAACTTTTACTAGATCAAAATTGTAATTATTTTATTTTTTGCAATAGCGAAAACGACGCAGCAAAACAAAAACACGTCATTTTTGCAGCGCGGCCTACTTCGATATATAGTATTTGCTATTACCCCAAAATTCACGTTTACTTTGGACCAGACCACCGTACACAGTGTATAGTAATTTTGAGAGTCAAATACATCTAGCTTAAAATGTCGTAATTCATGGCTGCAAAATACAAGCGCCTTTCGCGAAAGCGCAATAAGGAGCTGCATACTGATCACCTTCCGAAGAAGGCTAAGACTAGTACCGAAAGAAGTCGGATTTACAGAGCTCGCTGGTTAGGATGGTAGGGAAGAACCCTCAATTCAAGGTAGGAGGTTTTATGTAAAGTTTTGATGCAGTGATGTTAATAATGATAAAAGGATGTATTATGCTGTATTTTGACAACTACGTAGGGTAAAGAAGAATTATTTCACACTACAAACAGTGAGATTGGCTTTGTTGCCAACAGCTGTTTCATGTAAAAAATAAAACATTGCAATGAAATACGTCACATTTCACCAACACAATTAAGTCTGTTGGCCCGGACCTCCTTAGGATGGTCCTAAACAGTCCCCCGCGGATGTGATCTAGCACGTTAGGTTAAGTTATACTCGTAGTTAGGTAGGGAAAACGCTCCTATAGTTGCGGTACGTTAGAAGCGTTAGGTTCCTATAGTTGTGTATGGAGCCTCCATACACAACTATAGGAACCTAACGCTTCTAACTTACCGCAACTATAGGAGCGTTTCCCCTAGGTTTCATTTTTTTTTCAATTCAAACAAAACACACCCTCAAAGGGGTTTTCTGTAAACTAGTTGAAAAACTCAAATATTGAATTTGAATATCAAATTAAACAAAGATGAAGAGCCAGGTAGGCTATTCAATTATTATTTTAATTAAA
The DNA here is from genome assembly GCF_037179485.1 of Ochlerotatus camptorhynchus. NCBI lineage: Eukaryota > Metazoa > Arthropoda > Insecta > Diptera > Culicidae > Ochlerotatus > Ochlerotatus camptorhynchus. Next base: position 686,498 of record NW_027040885.1, read on the forward strand.
TGTACTATCATAATCAACAGAAATAAACATAATTTTACTACTACTGGGTTCACCAACTGGATGAAGCGACTGTTATCCACGAACAACTCTTAAGAAGCCGAAAATTTTGTGCTAAACTTGGTGCTATTTGGCAGCCCTTCTACGAGTTAGCCGATTAAGCTAGGTATTCATCCCAACGATGTGGCCCCATGAGCTAATTAAATCCAGGAAGCACACGAAACAGATGAACGGTGAAGGTGTTGATGATGAAGCCACCGATATTTGGACGCTTAACATCGTCCAGAAATACGAGGCTCGGGGAGGCCTGGATTATGTGTGGATTTTGCAGCGTATTACACTAAGGAAAAAGTTGATGGAAACTCGTACAAAGTTCGAAGCTTGCCCCGAGTTTTACACTGGTGTGGCTATAGCATGTCTAAGATTGTCGAGTACAAGCGTAAGATGGTGCTTCTCTTCTGGCCATTTAGGAATGAAGTATGCGATGTGCTTGATGGCAACAAGTTCCTTCCGTTATACGAGCAGTACGAAGATGCCATCCTTAGGAAGCTGAAGGAATTCGATTTCGAGCAGGATCTTGAGCAGACCGTTGAAGAGTACCTTCAAATATGCGCTGAGGACGATGAACAACAAAATGCTACATCCAAGAATCACGATGAATACGCTAAAACTATCACAATGGAGCCAAATGATGATGACATCCAGCATCAGCCAACCGGACCCATGGCAGCCGTCATCAAGCAACGAACGAATGTGTTGTCAAAGCAGGACTACTATAATGTGCAATGGTGCGTGTCACTAACCCAGAGCAGAGAGATCTGATCCTGCAACTCATCGATAGGTTGCATAGCTTCGATGGGGATATAAAGCCCTTGCAGATCTTGTTCACTGGACCTGCGGGATGAGGCCACTTCGCATCCTGATGGAGACTATAAACCGCTTCAGCCAAACACAACAGTCAGAACAATGCATATGTTGCATGTTCTTCAACTTGTAAAGCTGCAGTTGCGATTGGAGGAAATTACAGATCACTCAGCGTTCCGGATTACTATGTCGTGGAGGAAATTCTCGGTGCTAAACTTTGAAGCGTTGCAACTTTATTGTAACGCTTTTGCCAACATACGAGTCATCATCGTTGATGAGGTCAGCATGATCGGCTCTGTTGTTCTAAATACCATTCACGCTCGTCTCCAGGAAATCACCGGTAACCACGACGATCCGTTTGGCGGTATGCAGATCGTGTTCTGTGGGGATCTTAGGCAGCTACCTCCAGTCTACAAGCCTACTGCCAGCTCAATGCACGGTGCTGTGTTGTGGCAATCATTCAGCTTCTTTCCGCTAGTTAGAGTGATGCGCCAAACGAATGAGCAGTTCTCATCTATGCTTACTAAGATCGGCAATGGCGATCCACTTACCCTGGAAGAAGCCGCCCTGATTGAAGGCAGGTTCCGTACAGTTGAGTGATGTAAAGAAAATGTTCCCGGTGCCATACGACTGTTCCATCGGAACATCGATATAGAACGATACAACTTGGAGTCGTAGGCAGACCGAGAGAGTGGACTGCACGGCTGATGACATCTACTCCGGATACAGAGACGCCTCACAGCTGGCCAGTGCACGCACCAAGATCAACAAGATGAGCGTTGTTGAGACCGGTGGTCTGCCGTACATGCTGTATCTTGCAGTTGGAGCACCATTTATGATCACCACCAATCTCGACGTTGATGATGACACGTAAACGGCGCGATTGGTGAGTTAAAGTATGTGGAGCACATCGAAGATAATCACCATCAGCCTATTATCAAGCTTTGGATTAAATTCCAAAATGAATCTGAAGGCACTTCGAGTCAAATCAAGACCAGCAGTTTACTCAAAATCCGTTATTTTTAAGCCTGACTGAACACCAATTAGTAAGCGTTCTGTTTACTCACCAAGGATACAACAGCTGCTAACAGCGCTTGTCTAATCACCGGTTTCAAGCCATTGGACAGGATATCGTTGAGGTGCTAGAGACCCGTAACATTGCGTGCAAAGCGATGAGTATGAATGTGCAAAGTCTCAATGCACACTCATCAGATCGCTTCCGATCATGTACTGACTGGTGTGGACTTACTGGCTCTGAGTGAAACGTATTGCGTATAGCGTATTGGTACGAGAGTTGGAGGAGTTGCAATCTGCCAAAATGACAATGACTACGCTAAGGCTAGTTCTCATACTATCGAAAAGTTCAGCGAAGGCCACGACGAGCTACTGAGGGTTTCCGATGAACATGGTGACATTATTAGAAACTACTGGAAATCTAAAATTGTGGTAAGTTTTATATCCAACTCAATACACATACGAAACATTTCACTTAATTTCTTGTATACACGCGCTTCTCATTCGCTCCACAGCTGTACCATCGATGCCATCCATCATGCCTAAGGTCAATCATCAATCCATCATAGTGTCATATTCTCGACCGTATTCCAGGGCCCCCATATTGCCCAAGGCCTCCAACACTCCGAGGACAACATCCATCTCGGAAGGCACTTCATCAACCATCAACTGGTTATACAAAACCACCCAAACCATCGGCCCTTTTCAGGGCCACCACAACGTTCTACAAATCTACAAATCTACAATCCGAAACAACAAACTAGAAAATCGAACAACGCGGTCGTGTCTTGTACACCACTCTCCAACTTTTGACGTAGTCCTTGATTCCTAGATGGGAGTACACTTTGTGAAAACCGAAAGTGGAACATGTAACAAAATTATGAAAGATTTTGAACGTGAACTGTTAAATTTAAGTCTTTATCATTTTTCAAAATGTCACTATTGAAAACGGCACGAATGTGCCACTGGTGCTTTGATAATTATAATTATCAGTGATAATTATAATTGTCAAAGCAACAGTGGCACATAATTTATCACCGATTGCCTGTGAAAAGCGTTTTTCCTAACACAGATTTCAAAGTTGAATTCCATTCGGTCCCACCAATTCAATCACCGCGTGGTGAGTGGTGGTAGTCTCCAGTACACAGCGAAAGGCTCCCCACAAGCAGCTTTCTACCAAGGCTGGCCTCAACCGCTGATTGGATTCAGTTGCAATCACCATGTGTGGTGTTATCCGGTCGTCTGCCTCAGCTGCAGCAGCAGCAGTGCGCGTGGCGTTGATCATTGTTCTCCAGTGCACAACGAAAGGTTTCCTGCAAGCAGTGAACTGCTGCCCACATGAGCATTCATAGAAGGAGGAAGAAGCCGCACCGCTATTGATCGGAATCAGTAGCTCTTTGTGAGTCGCTGTGGGCCATCTATGCCAAGCACGTCACCCTCATTCCAAACAACATACAGCTTACAAGCCTCATCTGTGTTCAACACCCTAATAGCTCAGCATTACTCAACCATCACGCGTTTTGTCGCGTATATATATTTTTTAGACATTTGTCAATGTCATCCATCAGATGTCAGTTCCCATGACAAGATAGAGATGGAATTAGGGTGTAACAGCTCTTGTATACAATGACTTCTTTCGATGAAGTCATCAGATAGGGTGAGGTTTTCCCTCCCTGACGGGAATATTGTTTGGCGTGGACGTGAAGTGAAGACGATAGAAGTCATTGTTTACAAAAACTGTTACGCCTAATTCCAGCTCTATATAGATATGTTTAAATCTAACATACCATGTACTTTAAGAGGCAACATTGGGGGGTGCGATTACAAAAACCAAAGTCGGTCGCGGCATGAAGGTGGTCTGATTTTGATCCACACAGCAAAACAATTATTTTAATATCACATCAAAGTGAATGCACTTCAATCGTGTCGAAAATATGGTGTAATATTACTTGCCAAAAAGGACAATATTATCATTAATACAGTGTATGAACTGACATTACGCTGCTTTCACTGCATTTGTTTATTGTTGTGGCCATAAAAATTACATGAGGTTTTCGAAATGATTGAAGTGCATCCTTTTGGATGTAATATAAACATTTATTTTTTGCTGTGCAAAGATGATGGATTTTAATTCTTAATCGATATGATTTTGTCTACGAATCTGTTAATATTAAAACTTTATCATTTTTCAAAATGCCACTATTGAAAATTTAACGGATGTGCATTAAAATTATCACTGATAATTAAAATTATCACCGATTGCATGCGAAAAGCGATTTCCCTAACACAGATTTCAAAGTTGAATTCCAACCGGCCTCACCAAACCGCGTGGCGAGTGGTGGTGTTCTCCAGTACACAATGAAAGGCTGCTTGCAAGCAGCGAGCATTTGAATTATTTAACTGTAAATGCATAACATTGTTTACTTTTCGTAGTTTGGACCATTACATCATAAAAATGCATGTATTAGTCGGGATAACTTATTGCCATATTCTTATGAAACAAGGTTTCACGTCTAGTGTAACGCCATCCATTGAAATATCTAGAATTGAAGATTCATCCTCGATGTCTTGATGATGATGAAGAATGGGTGATTTACATCCAAGAGAATATGCGCTGTCTCCAGTTTCTTATTTTGCATAAATTAAAGAGCATTTTGTTGTTTGCGCTCAAATGGGCTTGGTGTGAAAAAGAAGTCGTGTCGTGTCGTGTGTAAAATTCTCTCCTTCAAAGTTGAGAGATCTGGCATCCTATTAACCGGAGTTGAAACTTATTTATAGCAGGACTTGTTTTAGGCCAAGCGATCCTGTTTTATATCCGAAAGCTTTCCTTCGATTGTAGTATTATTTTTCCTGATTGGTTTTTCAAACTCAGGGTTGATGTCAACAGATTAACTAAAAATAGGAATCCAAAGTGGAACATGTAGCTTTTCATAAATATCTCCAAAAATTTAAGGTGTACTTCAAAGCTAATCGTTTTATTTTCTCTTTTCGAATTAATTGCTGCAATAATGAGCTCTGCTTGTATTGGCTATCGCTACGTGCGTCATTTTTTAATTTTATAATTTTGTGAATCATGATTAGACACAACAAACTCATTTATAATGTTTGTGTTGAGTTTGAGACATGAATACGCTCCAAAATAACACGTAATTATTCATAGTCAACAATATGATACATATTCGATATGGTAATTTTCACCGGTGTTCTCATCTTAATTTCGACGTTTACAAACGATTCATCTACCAATTGATACTGTTTCTAGGTTAGATGTACATCACAAAGATAAATCAAGCAAACATTTTCAAAATACTGCACTGTTTGTGCATGGGATTCATGGCTTTTTTGTAAATATTCTAACAAAATTCATTTTATTAAATGTTACCCACAATGCATGAATGTTTGCTTTGCAGTTATCGCTAACAACTCCACTAAACCAACGCTTATAAGTTTATTGTCAACCTTTGGTGCATGACTAAGAAACTTAAAAAATGGATGCAGTTTTGTCCACATGCGCAATAGATTTTCTATTGTTTCGTACTATTTCTCGGTGAACCACATCATGTTCAGCACCGGAATTTATGCGGATTGCGAAAAAATGAATATCTACATTTGTTGGATCGTTGTATTTATCACAAATTGCAATAGTTGGATCTTTATCACCATCATTGCGATTGATACCTGTCCCTGGCAGTTTGCACTGTGTTACAATTTTTTGTGAATTCCGACGACCTGCTGTTGATTAATTTGTTTAGGCAGTTCTTTATATGCAGTTCACACGGTCCATTGAAAATCTCTTGCAGGGCTGAGTAATTATGACGTAGGACTACGTCTTTAATTTCTATACTGCGGATCATCAAAATTCGGAAGCAGTTTTCTCGATATGGTGATTTTGGAATTCCGCCCTTTTTAAAAGTTGGTCTAGAACTGATCACGCTAGATGGCAGTTCAAATGAAGCCTCTTAATTTTCGTCATATTTCATTCTGCTGTTACTTACCTGTAGCTATCAGGTGTGCACGCACGCACAGTATAAAAGCAATAGGCAAAGAAAAATCAGTATCAAATTTGCTCAACACTGAAATGCACCAAGAACATGAAGGCCCCCGGGTTTGACGGTATTCAACTTGATCTTGAAGAGACTCAGCATGAAAGTGCAGTCTCTTCTAACCGCTATCTTTTTTTTTTTTTATAATGCGTTTATTTTTCCAGGCTCATTTGCCGTAGCTTTGCGGAGCCGATATTCATTGTTTGGATGACAAAATTTCTTAAAACTAACGTTAGTAAAGCGGGGGCCGATTACTCGCGGCTATCTCGAGGTTAGGGGTAACAAATTGTAACAAATGGATGGCAGGGTAGGGATTGAGAACACAAGGTTTGGAGAGCAATGTGCTTTTTATCTCGAACTAAGCGACCAACTGACGAAAAAGACAAACATGGGGGTACACCGATGGGCAGCTAACAACTTGGGGGAACACAAGATGACACTAACTACTAAATCCTCAGATCGATCCGTTTTAAAAACACATAAATTAAATTAAAATATTCGAGATCTCGGCTCGCCAAGATGTCTCTAACGGGCCGCATAGGTTGTTTTCCTCGGGCCCTGAGGGATGCGGATAACTCGGATCTAGCAACACAATGTAGGGTGCATGACCAAAGCACGTGGTCGATATCGTGATAGCCACTACCACAAGCGCACAAATTGCTGCCTGCGAGCCCGATTCGGAAGAAATGCGAGTCTAACGAGTAGTGATTGGACATGAGCCTTGATATGACACGTATAAAGTCACGGCTCATGTCCAATCCTTTGAACCATGGCTTGTTCGACACCTGTGGGAGAATAGAATGTAACCATCTTCCCAGATCACTCTCATTCCATTTTTGTTGCCAGTTGGTGAGGACGTGCTGACGGGTAATTGAGAAAAATTCCGCAAAGGCGATTTGTCGATCAAAAATATCGCCTTCCATAGCGCCCACCTTAGCTAGCGAGTCCGCTTTCTCATTACCCGGAATTGAGCAATGAGATGGGACCCAAGCTAAGGTGATAGTATAGGAGCAGTTAGATAAAGTACTCAATTTTGCTCGGATTTCGGTCAGGAAATACGAGGAGTGCTTCATCGGCCTCATTGATCGAATAGCCTCCAACGAGCTAAGGCTATCAGTAAAAATAAAATAGTGATCAGATGGTAGTGAGGCAATTTGCTCTACTGCGTAAAATATGGCTGCTAGTTCCGCAACGTATACGGAACAGGGTTTTTGCAGTTGATATGAGGCGCTATGAAATTCGTTGAATACTCCAAATCCAGTGGAAGCGTTTATAGTTGACCCATCTGTGAAAAAACTCTTATTGTTACTAACATGGTGGTACTTGTTTGCAAAAATTAAGGGAACAACCATCGATCGATGGTGATCTGGTATTCCACGGATTTCTTGCAACATGGTCAGATCAAAATTTACAGAGGAACTATAAAAGTCTTGGAGGCAAACACGAGAGGAATTGAATGAAGAAGGGCCAATCTCCAGCGTCATGTACTCGTAATAGAGACTCATGAATCTTGTTTGAGGGTTTCTGTCGAGCAGCTTCTCAAAGTTTTCTATTACTAATGGGTTCATTACTTCACAACGGATAAGAAACCGGAAGGACAGTTCCGCGAAACGATCTGTCAGTGGGAGAACACCCGCGAGTACTTCGAGGCTCATCGTATGCGTCGAGTGCATACAGCCGAGCGCGATTCGGAGGCAACGGTATTGAACTCGTTGCAGCTTCAGGATATGTGTTTTCGCCGCGGATTGAAAGCAGAAGCTTCCGTACTCTAGAACCGACAAGATGGTTGTTCGGTACAACCTGATCAGATCTTCCGGGTGTGCTCCCCACCAAGTTCCAGTGATTGTACGAAGAAAATTGATTCTTTGTTGGCATTTTTGTTTCACATACGCAATATGTTTTCCCCATGTGCTTTTGGAATCGAACCAGACACCTAAATACTTGAAAGATATACTTTGAGTGATTGTTCTACCCTTTAGTTGAAGCTGTAACTGTGCAGGATGATGCTTCCAAGAAAAAACAACCAACTCAGTTTTCTCCGGAGAGAATGCGATACCCAGCTTCATAGCCCAAGTAGACAAATTGTCTAAGGTATCTTGCAATGGTCCTTGCAGGTCCGGTGCACTTGGCCCTATAACGGATACAACGCCGTCATCTGCAAGCTGCCTTAGCGAGCAATTTTCATCAAGACAACCATCAATGTCTTTTACATAAAAATTATAAAGAAGGGGGCTTAAACATGAACCCTGGGGGAGACCCATGTAACTAATTCGTGAAGTTGTCGAGTTTCCATGAGAAAAGCTCATATATTTCTCAGACAACAAGTTGCTCAAATAGTTGTTCATAATTGGTGAAAGCCCACTATCGTGGAGTTTATCCGAAAGGACATCGATACAAACAGAATCAAAAGCCCCCTTAATGTCCAAGAAAACTGAGCCCATTTGCTGTTTTTGCGCATAGGCCAGTTGAATTTCAGTTGAAAGCAACGCAAGACAGTCGCTCGTTCCTTTGCCTCTCCGAAATCCAAATTGCGTATCTGAAAGTAAACCATTCGACTCGACCCATTTGTCTAGACGAAAAAGAATCATTTTCTCCAACAATTTCCGTATACAGGACAGCATCGCGATGGGACGGTACGAGTTATAATCCGACGCGGGTTTACCGGGTTTTCGAATGGCGATAACTCTTACTTGCCTCCAGTCATCCGGAACAATGTTGTGCTCCAGAAATTGATTGAATAAGTTCAACAAGCGTCTCTTCGCGACATCTGGGAGATTTTTAAGCAAGTTGAACTTGATTCTATCCATTCCTGGAGCTGAATTGTTACATGAAAGGAGAGCAAGTGAGAATTCCACCATCGAAAACGGGGAATCTATTTCGTTATTACCCGACGGACGATCACGAATGTTGGTTTGAACCGACACCGAATCCGGGCAAACTTTCCGCGCGAAGCTGAATATCCAACTGTCCGAGTACTCCTTGTCTTCGTTAATCGGTGATGACGCGTTTCGCATTCTCCTGCCGACATTCCAGAGTGTTCTCATGGAAGTCTCTCGCGACAAACCATCGACGAACCGACGCCAGTAACCGCGTTTTTTTGCTTTAATTAAGTCCTTAAAAGTTTTCTCGAGGTCGGTGTACCGCTCGAAATCCCCGACCTTGCCGTGTTTGCGGAACCGTTTAAACGCGGCGGACTTCTCGCTGTTCGCGTCGGTGCAATCCTTATCCCACCACGGGGTGGGAGGTCGCTTGCGGACGGAAATACCCGGAACACGTTTCGTCTGTGCTCGCAGCGCAGAATCGATGATAAGACGCGCGAGAAAGGAGTACTCGTCCAGCGGAGGAAGTACGTCAACCGATTGGCTGGCATCAAGAACCGCGGTCGCGAATTTTCGCCAGTCAATGTTTTTTGTAAGATCGTACGCGATGTCGACCGAACGAGTAGAAGATGAACCATTGGTAATAGAAATTTTGATTGGCAAATGGTCACTACCGTAGGGATCTTGAATTACTTTCCACGAGCAATCCAACGATAGTGAACTCGAACAAAGTGAGAGGTCTAATCTGCTTATTTTTGCTGGAGGTTTGGCTACTCGTGTTGCTTCCCCGGTGTTCAGAATTGTCATTTTGAAGAAGTCGCACATGTCGTATATCAAGGTTGAGCGGTTGTCGTCGTACAGTTCCCCCCAGCCTGTACCGTGAGAGTTAAAATCTCCCAAGATCAACCGTGGCTCCGGCATAGCCGTGCAGATATCCGAGAAGCTTTGACGAGAAATCGCAGTTCGCGGTGGAAGATATACTGAGGCAATACTGAGGCATTTACCTCGAATATTAACCTGACATGCAACAACTTCAATGCCTGTCACCGAAGGCAGATCGATTCTGTAGAAGGAATGGAGCTTGTTGATCCCCAGAAGCACCCCTCCATACGAATCTGCGCGGTCAAGGCGAATAATGTTGAAATCGTGGAAAGCAAGATCGTTGTCTGAAGAGAGCCATGTTTCACAAAGGGCAAATGCATCAGAAAGTGAGTTGTTAACTAAAAATTTAAATGTGTCAAGTTTTGGCATAAGACTTCTACAGTTCCACTGAAGAACAGAGATCATATCCCCGACCTCATTCGGAGAATTATCCATCGAAAGATATGATCGATGCAAGGAAGGACCACCTAGAAGCTAGTTGCTTCAAAAGAGTTTTCACCATTGGCAGCACTAAATTAATAATGCTCCTCGTTGAGTCAGAGACATTGAATATACTGAAGAAGCTATCCACAATACCAGAAAACGTGAACATGGGGGCATGTTCTTGCTGATTATTCAGCTGCTTTTCTGGCCGAAAAACTGGGACATCTGGGGTTTTAGATGATCCTGGAAGTGACGGAAAGTTCTTGTCATAATTACAAGGTTTAAAACCCGGTGGAATGGGTTTCGGTGTATTTCCGTTACCTCTTGAATTTTCCAAGGTGGAAGGGTGGTCCGTACGAGTGGCCTTACGAGGCTTTTCGGTGGTGTGTTGTTTTGCTCGTTTTCTCGTATTGCCTTTAAAGACAAACGGACTACCCTCACCGCCCTCTGAGTCAGAGTCTAGATCATCAACTGGCAAAATGGAGAACGTGTTACTGTTTTTTGGTGTGATCTGAGAAGATGAAGCGGTATTCTTCAAGAGTTCTGCTAGTGTTCTCTTGGAGCGAGCTTGCAGAGACCGCTTAAGTTTTTCTCCCTGCTGTTTATACCTCGGGCAGTTAGTCAGGGTATGCAGGCTCTCCTTGCAGTACACGCATTTTGGTGGAGCACCGCAAGGGCCCTCTTGATGTTGCTCGCCACACTGATCGCAGCGTGGTTTGTTCGAGCAGTAGTCCGATGTATGACCAAGTTGTTTACATTTCGAGCAGTTCATTACCCGAGGTACAAACAGGCGTACAGGCAGCCGAACCTTGCCAATAGCGACGTAGTGAGGTAACGCTGAACCCGAAAACGTCACACGAAACGAGTTTGACAAGGAATAAGTTTTTTTGGAGCCTACTACGGATACTGACTGCATTTGAAGGCAGTCCAATATCTTCACCTTCGGCAGAGCACGGTTTTTAAAGATTCCGAAGGAATCGGGACCCAAGAAATCATCACTAGTCAAACTCGCTTCGGTGACCACTCCTTCAATTTCTACCTCACTACTGGGTATGTAGACTCGGTATTCCAATGAAAAAAGCTCGCACGCAACAATTTGGTTAGCCTGCTTCCGGTCATCAACGGTAACGCGCAGTTTTATTGGTGTTACCTTGAAAATATCGGTAACGGCCGAAAAATGTGTTGTTAGATCCTTAGAGATCCTCGGAATGTTCAAAGGTTTTTGTTTGGGCCGGAAAAAAACAACCCATGGGCCTTTCGAGGCTTCTGGGTAAGCCTTTAGGCGGGGGAGCGCAGAGGTTTTTGGGGGCAATGGTGTGGGGGGTGCAGGTGGACGAGGAGGAGATGGTGGGGGAGAGGGTTGTGGGCGATACCTTTTCTTGGGATATGCTCCAGTATTTTTGCTGGAGAGCGAGTCAACTGGAACGTCAAGGGTTTCCATTTCCACAACTTCCTCGAGACTTTCGTGTGAGGTGGAATTAAGAGTTTCGTCGTCTGAGATGGAAAGCGACCATCCCCCGCCTTTATCATTTTCATCCATTGCGGTTAAATATCGCCGCAATGGTGTTTTTTGTAAAAAATTTTACAAATAATTGCAGTAATTTCAAATAATATCAAAAAAAAAATTATATATATATATATAGTTTCACTCTACTAACGAGTAATACATGCAAAGAAAAAAAAAATCAAAAAAAAAAAATAAAAAAAAAATAATGATTATATACTATTTACAGAGTTTTGGATCACCCTAAGTAATACAAAAATAATGATAAAAAAAAAAATCAAGAAAAAAAAAATCAAGCGAAAAAAAAATGGATTTTTGGATCACCCTAATTAAACACCAATCTAATATTGGACCAGGGAAACAAGGAAGATGCTATACTGGCGAGAACAATACAAACGACACGATTTATACCTAACGCACTGAGGCGGCAGCAGACTGGAGAGATATAATTGTTTGATCCAACGGCTGCAGAGTCAATAACCTCGATGCTGGTGTGCCTCGGTCGACTCGGTAGGCAATATGACGCTCTTTCGTTGTTGCTATCGATGGGGTGATGTACCGATAGTGGTGATGATTTTGCTGATGATGTTGCGATGATGCTGGGTTAAAGCTGGACCGTAATGAAAGCACTCGGCATATCATTAACGGCTTCCTCACTCGCGCACTAGTCGTTTAAACACTATGCCAATTAACTTTGGCGAGAAAAAACCCTCGCGTGGGGAAAAACTCAAAACTAAATGATAGTGTCGTACAACGAGACCGATGCGACTTGATCGGCTCAGCGTGCGAGACGGAATGAACCGCTATCTTCAACAGATGTTTGGAACTGCACTACTTTCCAAGCATCTGGAAAGTAGCAAAAATCATACCAACCCGCAAACCCGGTAAGGATCCAACATTGTCTTCAAGCTACAGACCAACCAGCCTCCTTTCAGCGCTGAGCAAATTGTTCGAGAAACTCATTCTCAATCGTTTGCTCAAGTTTGTCGAAGAAAATAACATTCTTCTTCCGGAACAATTTGGATTCAGAAAGGGGCATTCCACCAATCACCAGCTAGTACGCCACAGCCATGGCCTTGTTAGACGTTGAAAAGGCGTTTGACAATGTTTGGCATGACGGACATGTGTACAAGCTTTGTAACATCAACTTTCCATTAAATCTGGTTGAAATCACCCGTAACTACCTTCAGCAAAGGTCGTTTAAGGTATCGTTGAATGGTTGTCTTTCAGACACGTTTTCCATCCCAGCAGGAATCCCGCAAGGCAGTTTGCTGGGCCCCTTGCTTTACAACATTTATACTTCCTACATTCCTCCCCTCGGTGACGGTTGCGTGTTTTTCCTGTTCGCAGATGATACCGCAATAGCCGTCAAAGGGATGCCTCGCCAAATAACGGACAAACTTCAACGCCTTTGCTGATTATGCCACCGCGTGGAAAGTCAAAATCAATGTCTCCAAAACACAAGCGATCATGTTCCTCCATCGGCAATCGCCCAAACTGAAACCGGCTCCATCTTGTACTGTAATCATGGATGGCACAAGGGTTGAGTGGTCTGCCGAAGTAACCTATCTCGGGATGTTGTTCGATAAAAAGCTCCTTGGTTAGGTGTCTGTATCCGCTGATTTGCCGCAGATCCCGCCTCTCAAGGGTAAACAAACTGGCTGTCTACAAACAAATAATAGCACCTGCAATCCTCTACGCAGCTCCGGTGTGGGAATCATGTGCACAGACTCACAGGAACAAAATCCAGGTAGCTCAGAATAGAGTGCTGAGGATGGTACTTGATCGTCCTTTCGACACTAGAATAACAAATTTACACGAAGAGGCAGGCATTGCCAAAATAGACTCCAGAATTAACGAAATTAAGACTAAATTTGCACAAAAATGTAATTTATCAGAACATGCTTTGATAAGCAATTTGTATATAGTAGATTAGGTTTATATAGTAGTTGTAGGTTAGTTGTAGTTGTAAATAGTAGTTATAAGCAGGGTGCCTTCCATTCATTTTGACTAAAAAAATGTTTTAGGAAATTATGGAATAATACAATATTATGATGATATTTTGTATGTGTAAGGAACAAGACAAATTTTTAAAGTTTGTGTTTGACACATAAAACCTGCAAATTTAGCTTTGACAGAGCCACAATGAGCGATTTTCTGATCGCCTCTTCGCGAAGAGTGAAGAGTGAAGAGTGGGTGAGATAAATGACAAAATCGCTTATTGTGACTCTCATGCAGCAACATTGGCTGGTATTATGTGTCAAACACAAACTCCACAATCTTTTCTTGTTGCTTACACAAACAAAATATTATTATAATATCTTATTATTCCATAATTTTACAAAACATTTTTTTTAGCCAAAATGAATGGAAGGAACCCTGGTTATAAGTAGTCTCCTTTTTCAAATTTAAAACAAACCAATCCCACCAAGGTGGTCATTCTTAAAACAGGACTAGGAACTGTAATTAATAATAATTCAAATATCAAAACTACTAAAGTTGAAAAGACGCATCTGTGTCACTTGATAAGTTATACATGTCAACCACACAAATTCAATAAATTTAGATCATTTAAAGTCAAAGTAAAAAAAATCAGTATCAGTTCTGTTTATGGTTTTGTTGTGTTCGCAGTACACCGGCTGTCGTCCATTTCATCTGACCGTGGTTAATAGCGGGATACACAAGCGTGTTTTACACAAGTGTATTATAAAAGTGAATATCCAGTACTATGTCGCATTATGATTCTGAGCCGTGCATGCGCAATCTTTGCAAACGATTGAGGGAGCAAGGAGCAGAGAACACTCCGAAGCGACGAAAAACTGATACCGAACGAGTAGCCGCCCCAAACGATCAAAATGACACCGAAAAAAAAAACAAATAATGCCCCTTCTCGGGGCCACCAATTCAAAAACGAAAAGAGATTATCGATCATTTAAAAGAACTTAATTCTCAACATATTTTTTCCGTCCATGAGCGGTCCTACGTTAAGCTTCCGATCGTGCCCCTAGTCATAGACCGTTCTTCTTTTAAGACGTAGGATTTTGTCTTTCGGCAACATATTGGGGGTGCAATTTGCAAAAACCCATATCGACCGCGTTACGAAAAGTGGTCAGGTTTTGACCACTTATAACTCTGTCAATAGCGGATGGATTTTGATTCTAAACAAGCCAATCGATTGGAAAATTTTCTCGTATCTGCTAAAATGAACACTCAATTTTCAATAGGTCACAAATTACACAAATGTTCAACTGTTGCAATGGTGATCAAAATTATCACCGATTGCTTGTAAAAAGCGCTTTCCCTAACACAGATTTCAAAATCGAATTCCATCCGGTCGGTCGTCATCAGCAGCAGTGCTTTTAAGCGCGTGGCTTATTTAGAACATTGTTTTTCAGTACACAACTAAAGGCTGCCTGTAAGCAGCGAGCAGCAGCCCACTTGTGCATCCATTCACCGAAAAAGGAGGAAGAAGCCACACCACTTCTAAACGGCAACTTCAGAAAACGCTGAACGTTGAAAACAGTGAATATGCCGCAATTCTATCCATCGCGTTGTTTTTCGCTAAGAAGGCTGTTCATTGGCCATTGTTTTCTATTCAACTCAATAGCTTTGTGCATCCCAATGCTAGAAAATTGCTTTAGTGTTTAGAAAAACTTCAAGAAGTATTCCTTCCTCAATTGATTTAATGCGGCGTCGTTTAAATTATTTGAATCCAAATAATGTACCACAGCGCGACTTGCGTCAGCAACAAACAGAGCATAATGATTCGGCTTGTGGATTGGGCAAATTATGAACTCATGCTCCAGCGTGCTTGATACCATCGATTTCACATCTACAGTTAAAAGTTCTCTCAATAGCACTTTAGTTTCATATACAGTGAGTGCTACAAAGATTATATCTTCAAATTTGGACAACATATAACCTTCATGCTGATATCAAGAGCTTCCGCGTTCAACCAATTACGATCAAAGAGAGAATAAGGATTTCAACCATGGATCTTAATCTCTTTCTGGTCGCATTGGAAAGTCATCAAACCGTCATCGGGTAACGTGTGATATTGGTCTTAATTCTTAGAGATGCATGAGATGACACTTTTAGCTGCAAGCTTAGCTTCGGCCATTACAGTATCCTCCACTTGATCCCATACCATGTTTAGCATAGCATCGGATGTCTCCAAGGAGCCATTGAATACATTTTCGACTACCTCAACCTTACACTCATCCAATTTTAACGCCGCTGAGAATGTTCGACCATTGTCCGTAGGAGTGTCCTCGGCTGTCTGGATATCTATATCCAATTTGGTCTTTTCGACCTCCATATACATGTGGGTTTCCGTTGGCACTTATCCAGGAAACCATCCACCTCGTCTTAAGTCAGCGAGCTTGACAATACAATGCTCCGTTTGGATGTGCATGGTCTTTTTGGTCCTCCAAACTCTACTTTGTCCTTGTCGAGGAGTTTCACAATGCCATGTTCCTCATCTTCAGCATCACCATGCTCTTCGACATCGGCATGGTTTTCGGCATCTCCATACTCCACGGCCTCGCCATGCTACGCGGCATTATCATTCCTACCTCCCTCGTTCCCAATTGCATTCTCATCGTCCTCACCAATTCCGTTCTCAACGTCCTCGCCACTATTAACAACGCTGTGCTCCTCGGCGATCATTCCCTCGTCTTTCATCACAATATTATCCATGTTAATAGTATCCGTAACACAGAAGCTACGCATTAGACTCCTTAGACGGAATTCACTTCTTCTAATGCGCTCCTTCCACATCGACATAGCATGTCCTTCGTATGCTCCAGCATCATTCAGAACTGCGAGATTTGTCATTCATGTTTTTCATAACATAGCCACGCAATAACGTTGAACATTTCACACCTGTTATTTTGTTAAATTTACGCTTCATGTAATAAAGGGCGAACACGAAATTATTGCGACACCGAAAATGTCATGCCAATTTTCTTATAATGTTTAGAATCAAACCAAAATTTTAGGGTAGTTTTATACATATATTTACTTCAAAAATCAGAAGAAAGGTTAATCTATGGAGCCTTGAGTGTAAAATTGAACGCATTTTCGCTTCATGCCCTCCATCAAAGTCTTTACAGTGTCATCCGGTATCAGTTTCTCAGTTTTTTTTTTCCATTTTCTTAACATGTCCTTCTCGTCTTTGACTGTCTTCTTGCTCTTCCGAAGTTCCCGCTTCATTATTGCCCAGTACTGCTCCACCGGGCGCAGCTCCGGACAGTTTGGCGGATTCATGTCCTTTGGAACAAAATGGACAGAATTGGCCTCATACCACTCCAGGACACTTTTAGAATAGTGGCATGATGCCAAATCTGGCCAAAATAGCGGAGCTTCGTCGTGCTGCTGCAAGAATGGCAAAAGGCGCTTCTCGAGGCACTCAGATTTGTAGATCTCGCCATTTACTGTGCCCTTTGTCACGAAAGGCTCACTCCTCAGTCCGCAAGAGCAGATTGCCTGCCAAATGAGATATTTGGAGGCCGACATCACACAGCAGCCATATTTTGTCAGCATCTTCTCGTAAAGCTTCCGTGCCCGGTTTGGGAAGTTCTGTACCTTGTATATATGTAGTCCAGCTCTCTTCTTTGCATTCTGGACGTAGCTCTGCGACATGCCGATCTTTTTAGCCAAATCACGGCTTGAGACGTTGGGATTTGCTTTAATCATCCGCTTCACCTTTCCCTCCGTCTTTTTGTTCTCCGGTCCCGGTTTTCTTCCAGCTCCTTTGCCGTGGTCCAACGTAAACCGCTCCTGGAACCGCTTCAACACTCTGGAGACGGTTGAATGGTGAATGTTCAACATTTTTCCCAACTGCCGGTGCGACAGGTCAGGAAATTCCAGGTGTTTGGAAAGAATTTGTTCTCTCAACTCGCGTTGGTTCACCTCCATTTTCGTTGAATCGAAAAACACGACTTCGAGTTTGACAGCATGTACACAATACACATCAATGAGAAAGTGTGCAAAATTTGGTCGATTTTTACCCAATGGTAAAAAAGTTATGCCCTGTTGAATGTGTCGCAATAATTTCGTGTTCGCCCTTTATAATCACAGCAAAAAATTAATATATCGACAGTGAGCATTCATAAGGGCGTATACGCGATGATCGATTCTCTTAATCGATTTTCTCTTTTGTTAGTAACTCGCTAGATTTAACGTTTGTCGGTGCGTTTGCTGTTGCTTTTGATAGCCAATGCAACCTGTTACAACTCTACATTGAATAAATTCTACAAAATTGTTTCACTTAGCTGTAGCAATGCAAAGAGAAAATCGATGAAGAGAATCGATCATCGCGTATAGGCCCTTATGCATGCTCACTGTCGATATGTTTATAACGATTATAAGTTAGTAGTGCAGATATATGTGATGGAAAACACTGGCAGGTATGAAACATTAAAAAATGTAGATATGTGTTTCTCGGCAACCATCGAACCAAATTGGACTTAAGTACCTCCAAACGACAGATAAAATGGTCATAGAGAACACTAATTCAAACTCTTGTTAAAATCAGGGTTACTTCCACTCACTTCGCTATAAAAAATATTTTTCGGAATTATGGCATCATTGGATGCTATTATGAAAGTTTATACTTGTCAGAAACAATAAAAGGTTGGAAGGCATGTATTTGACACATAAAACCTGTCAATTTCGCTTTCAGTGCGTCACAATTAGCGAATTTATGACTCGTGAGCGTTCACTCAGAGTGAGCGCTCACGAATCGTAAAATCGCTGATTGTGACGCACTGAAAGCAATAATGACAGGTTTTATGTGTCAAACACCTAGTTTACAACCTTATCTTGTGACTTACAACTACTACCCAAGCAACACACTTCCATCAAAATAGGTTGATGCAACTTGATTGTGACTGGAATAAGTTCCAATCAAGTTGCCACGACTTTTCAGTGACAAGTGTGCTGCTAGGGTAACTATCATTATAATATCTAATAATTCCGAAAAACAATTTTTTATAGCAAGTGAGTGAAAGCAAGCCTGGTTAAAATGGTTGATTATGCTGCTTTATTGTTTTTCCTTTATATAAATTTTATGCGCTAAAATTTTTTGTTTTTGTATGATGTTTTTCATACACAGATGTAGGAATGAATATAAACAGAGTAAAATTAAATTATCTCGCCTAATTTCTGCCACTCTGCTGATATTTTCTTTTTCTAGATTAGGTGTTATGATGAAATTTAGATTGCATACATGTAGGAGCTACCGTCCTTTTAAAGTTGGAAGTATACATTTAGGATGCATTTAATACACATTTATAAGGTTTTCATTTTCTGTAACTCTTGTTTTTCGTTACTCATAACAGCAATTGACCACTTTATTCGAGCACTTAAAATGACGTTTATTACCGCTCAAACTTTGAAATAAAACATTATTTTTAGATTTTTTCTTCTAGAACCTCGAGAAAAGTAGCCAACATTTGTGCGTTTCATAAAAAAGAAGAAATTATTTGGTGCAGTTTTGTGAAATCGGCGGTAGAAAGTCACGCCAAAACTGCTTGACAAAAGAGGTCAATTCAAACTTCAATGGTTGGAAGTTTTGGCGGTATTTTCCATTTTTTTATTGAGGTCTCACTATGCAGATCAAAAGTATCGATGACTTCAAATTGAATAAATTTCTGTACAAAAACAAATTTAGCATTATCATTAACCAAGTTGTACAATATCGTAGGTGGTACGAATTCAGAACTGTTGTTAAGAGTAAGACAAATCTTCATAATTACTATCTCTTAGATAAGAAAATATGTCCCTCTCCAACAGTCAAGAATTGTCCTGGCCATGGGCTTGCACTGCCGGCGCCGGTGGTGTAGTGGTAAGCGTGACTGCTTTTTAACACCTCAATGGGTATGGGTTCAATCCCAGCCGAGGTCGGTGGGATTTTTCTGAGGCAAAAAAAAATCTTTGGTCACGTCTTCCTTCGGAAGGGAAGTAAAGCCGCTGGTCCCGGCCCATGTGTGTTGAATGGGTGCAATATCCTACGCAGGTGTGGAAAGCTGCCTTCCTGCACATTCGATTGCCGTCAATGGATAGCAATCGATGTCCGTCGGTGATTGGCACTAGATTGCGGAACAGAGACCGACGTTAAATAAAGGAAAGAAGATGGCCTTGCACTGGTCGTGATAGGAATGGAAAGTTAGTAGGGAAGGCAAGCCGAAGAATTCACGTAACCGGTGTTACTGGTAATAGTGGAATTTAATATTAAGCAACTTCTGAAATGCCTGAATTCGATAAATACACAGCATGTTCGCGTATGCGAGCTCCTACACAGCAAACAATCTGAATTTTAATTGTGATGTAAATATTCATTCACGTAAACCTGTGTTTAATTTCACGTAAACGAGCAACTTGTAACCAATGTTGTTTACAAAGATGGGCTTTTGTATGTAATATTTGCAACATTTCATGAAAAGTCTCAGAACTTTACACGGTTTATAATGTAAACTTATATGATATGTAACGCTCCTTTATGTGCATCATATTGAACAGAAATTTTCACTACTTTTTTGTACTGTGTGAAAAACTTCGGTATTTTTGCCGAAGTGTATCCGATGTTTCGCACTATCGCGCTACTAAATAAGAGACCTCCTCGCCAAGTGTGTATAGAGCTAGTGCACGGCGCACCATGCTGCTGATGCAGCGCACGTAGCAAATAATACACTTTCCTCTTCGCTCACACCGAGGAGCAACCCAAGCCTGGAGAGGAGGGCACTTGGAATGCCGTCAGCAATACATTCGGAGCTACAGCGTAAATGGAGAGAGGAGCAGCGATCTAGCAACGCCAGCTAGCGCTGAGAGTATGAGAAGTGTTATGAGCACAGCCCCCCTGGCACTATGTTATGTCACGATGGCCGCCACGGTATGCCTCCCACCGTAAGATGATGGAATAGATCGAGCGGATGGCTTGCAGCGCATTGAGCGTCATCGTTCCTTTTTGAAAGTGCATCGGGAAAAGGCAATCCGGGTAGGTATGCACGCTTTCGTCTCTCCTCGTAATCCAGAAGACAGCGATTGGGGCCAGCTTGTACCGGTCCTTGATTTCTTCTTAGATTGCCTTGGGGTCGAAGTTCGGTAGGCCCCTGATTACCACTTTGAAGGGCTTCTCAGCAAGTATGTCATGCGTGAAGTATTCCGCCTTGGAATCCTTCAGGTAATTGGCTTTCGTATGGAGCATCACCTTGGTGCCGATCCTGCTGAGTTTGTACTCGGCTGCGACGCCCAGTGATGAGAAATCACCAATGAGTGTTTTGAATGGCTTTTTCTTGACCACCAGTGGAGGAAGCTTCACTTTTGCCGCACTCGGGGTGGCATAATTCTCGTTATCGACGGTGTCGCTGAACCCACCGATGTCTGGCGTTCGTCACGGTGACATCGTCGCACCCACTGGCCCTGATGTTTCTTCCTCTTCTTTTTCTGCTTCATCACTGCTGGTGTGGTATTCTCAACATCTGTTGGAAGAGTAGCGTACCTATTCGAGATAGGTACACTCGAATTACCCTCACCACTGTTCTTCTTTTCCGCTCTTTTTCGGAGCCTGCTCCGGGAGCGCTGCCTTCCCATCATACGATGTGACCGGCACTACTGACGACGTGAATAAACGCGCAGTAAAACTGCAAATTTTTTCGACAAACTAAAAACTTTTCGAACAACTCGACAGCGTGAGAAAAACCGGACTGAACTCCTTGACGGTCAAGCAGAGAATGACAATGATGAATATTTCTTCAGATGTCACTGCTGTTAGTTATGGTGACTTCTATTAGAAAACAGGACAGTGCGGTCAGACCTGGTACCTCTATATGTGCAGTTAGACATCCGGAGTACATCCTTTTATGCATATTTTACGACAAAAATGATTGCCACGCATCGCCCCTGGATGGGAAATCTAATTGCATAAATAACTATAAATATACTTAGCAGTCTGTGGAAATGAAATCACATATCGTGGATATACACTAAGGATTTTTTTTTACACATGAGCCGTATGAAAAAAAAAACCAATTTTGATTTTTAACATTCTAAAATGCATTTATAGCATGCTATTCTGTCTCTGATCGGCGCTTTCAAGCAACAATTGGCATCTACTTTCATATTACGTGATAAAACTACGGACTTTGATTATGAAAAATGTGAAAACAACATCAAGTCAGTTTGTCCCATCAAGCAAAGTAATCGCATATCAGTCCCATCGAGAAATTCAATAGTCCATAGTTCCAGTATTAAGTTCTCCTTTTCAAATTGCCATATTTTTGGCTGATATAACAAAACAAGCAAGCTTTATTGCAATTGATTGTAACTTGTAAAAATATCAATTAATTTACTATAATTTTTAAAATATTTACATGGGAAAAGCATTTCGTAACTTTGACGGCCATTTTCTCAATGGCTTATTTTTCCTCTGTTCTGGACCTAACACTACTGCGACCAGTAAATTGATCTATTATAGTGTATCTCGTGTTCTTAGCTTAGTGCATGTCGTATTACTCCATCACTATTGAGGAATGATGAAGTATTCGTTTTTTTTACAGTTGCCATTCTTGCATTTATCACAAGGATCCGACTCTAATTGAAAGGTCCCGCTATTTATACCCTTCGGAGTGTTTAAATACCCTCCAAAGGCGCGCCCCTTTGTCAGTCAAAATTGGATTCCTTAGCAACAAAATTAAGGAATGACACCGATAATGACCATGCATCAGAACCCTAGTCTTAACTACTTCAAACTAGGGAACAACGAATAGAAGATTAGGAATCACATAGATGAAGACAACTAACTAATTTTTTTCCTTGTTTCAAGATCATCCTCGGTAGACAAAGCCGAGTCTTGTCCCTATCAACAAGGCATAAAAAGTAACAAGGACTAAGATGTGTTCCTTGGATTACTGAAAAATCCTGGTAGATCTTACATCCCGTAATGTACCACGAAAAGGTGATATACCTTCGTTACGGGGCTTCTCAATGGCTTCCTTTTCTATATGGCACTCATATGCAATTATAGGCAGTAGAGCCCATGTAGACATATTTATTTTAAAACTTCTGTATTTACACCAAAAATTGTGTTATTTTAAAGTATGCAATGTGATTCAAATCAAGTCGATAGGATGTATCGTTAGAAACTTACCGTGTAAATTGCGACTCAGCGGTGCCAACCGTATAAAAATCGTGTAAAAAAATCCGCATTATTTAACTGAAGCTTGTTTAACAATAATATCCGGGAAAACTCAACGGCAAAGTCCCTGGCTGATTTTTGTAAGTTGTCGTCGTTTTTTTACCTGAATATGAATCGAAAGCAAATTATTCACACTTCTCTAAATTTTTAAATGGGGATTTTTACTGTTCCTACCTGTGGAACAGCGCCATCTCTGTGGGAAAAATGGTTTGACGGTAAGATTCATTTATTACTTCTAAATACGGCTTTTGGATTACTTTGCAGTGTCAGCTGTCAATCAACATTATATTTACTTGTGGTGCTTGTGCTTATCATTACTAATTTTCAATAGGGCGTATGTTTGATATTCGAAACATACTAATATACTAAAAGCTATGCCATTTTTAATCTGAACTGAAGTCGTTGAAAGAACCATCATTTTTGATACTGGGAATGATCTAGTGAGTTGTGTTGCATGAAAAAATACAGATTGACAGAAAGCTGTCCCAACTATCGAATGGCATTCAATATATGGGATGAAGTGAATAACGTTTGATAGTTTGTCATTTAAAGTATAAACTCACCTGCTGTACGTGGCACTGCAATAAAGACACTCCCAGTGCCCTTTGATGTATTGTTGAATGACCGAACAACCCAACCCAGGTTGTGGCTAACTTTTGTAAGCTATAGCAATGTACAACATCAAACTGATGGCAGGTAGATTCCTATTCCATTAAATATAATTTTCCATCCCTATAGAACGAAAGGTGAAATCCATTTAAGCTGAGTATGTACTGAGATGAAAATATGTAACCCTTTATCTCCCTAGATTGTTACTACGTGACTTGTTTCACAGACATTACTCGGAATGGCTGGTAAATGAGGCAGTATTAGATTTTGTTGTTTATGTGAATCGATAGCTTAACAATCCTGTTAATTTATTTGCTTGATTTAGTACGATTGAACTGTAACTTTATATACCTGCTCTCACCTTAGCATGTGAAATTACGGCATTGTTCAACTTGTATATATCTTTCATCTGATCGGAATACGAATCCGATGTCATCAGCTTAGAAGCATGTATTATTTTATAACCGCTTTCAGATCATTGGACTTGTCACTGCGACTGAAAAATATTAGATTGGTTTTCGTAGCAATTACTTTGCTAATGGAGAAAGATGAAAACCATTAGAACTAAAAAGATACCTTTCTACAGAATAGTGGAACTTCATAATCCATGTGCGATACGTCTGCAATAAGTAAGTAAATTACATACAGTGTTGTTTTACGAGAGCTAGCGAAATAATGTTGAAGGTACCTCAGGATTATCTTCTCAAGTGATGTACATGCTGCTACTCATGTGTATGTTATCATCACGTTGACGGGCTTTGGCATGCTGAGCACTGGCACCGACCACCACACCAGGAGGAAAAATAATAAAGTTAATCACACAGCTGTGGCATAGTTCGTGGGGTAGTATGCACCTCCCAGGCTAAAACGATCATATACTACATGTGTTGGAAAATGTGTGTAATGCCTTGTTCACATTGCAGAGTGATAATGATTGTTATAACAAAAAAACACACATCAAGATAGCCTTCTAACATGCTATAACTCTCCAATATTAATATAGTATAAAGTAGCATAACCAAAAAGGCGTCTCAAGTATGCGTTGTACCCCATGGTTTCTCATGCATGTAGAAATTTGCTCTTCGTATAACGGAAAGGATTTATGACGCCACTACTGTCTGTCGATTACCTTTAGAATGAAACCACTCTAAAACGTGTGAGGTTTAAGTCACTCATGTGTGATGAAGCGTTAAAACAAAATGGCATTGTGGTGAAATTCTAATAATGAATATTCTGTGCGACTTTGCAATTTCAAGAAATTCACATGTTAGAATTTTTTTGGTATATTTGAGATTGGTAGAAAATAAGAGACAAATTGAACATTTTTTGGAACTAGACTAGACCAGAAAATCCATCCTTTTAATATCGGCATCAACCGACCTGAAATGGGTTCTGTTCCATCTGAGCTACGCAAAGAGCATAACAAATCATGCATAATTCAATCGGTAGGGTTAAGGAAAGATGTATAAATGACGTAGCATTTTAGGGAGACCAGCCATGTAGAAAAATACGCTACAAGGGGGAGGGGGTGAATTGTTTACATCTTTGCGGATTTGCTAGCGCTAGTGTACTAGCCAACTAGCACGAATTGCAATTGCTCCTGAAATCTCATGCTGGTAGACGCTGATGCCCTGTTTACATTATGCTCGTGAGCATTTTTGCTAGCAGCGAGCTCATTAGCGCTAGTGAACTAGCCTAAGTGTAAACACCCCACAACGTTTGTTTACGTTTCATTAAGCACCAACCTTGGACCCCCTCACATTAGTAGCATTTTAATGTTACGTAAATCAGTTCTGTGTCATAGATTCACTTCTTTAACATTGATGCTGGACGCCTTACAATGGATGTCTGTGAAGCAAAGAATTGTATATTTGACTATGGTGTTCATTTTTAAAGTAGTCAACGATATTTTTGTGATTGTATTGAAAGGGGAAGTGTTTTTCATAGATATAATACTAGAAACGCGGATGAAATAAGAACGCCACATTTTTTTGACTTGTGCTTCTCAGAATTCATTGTATTTTAAAGGAATGAATGTTTTCAATTCCATGCCTAGACTTATCAAACGTGCAACAAAATTAGCAGAATTTAACGGACATTGCATTTCACGCGTTAAAACTGTTTTTTTTTAATTTTTTTTATAAATTGACAATTTATGTATTTTGACGAAGTTATCTCTAACGGATTTTTTTTTTTTGTATGCTGCAAATTTTATTTTGTTCGCCACGATGGATTTTTGATATTTTATTTAATAGTAGTAGTTGAAAATGTTTTTGAGTGGTCTTCAAAGAGGACTAAATTTAATATTTGATAAAAAAAAAAAAAAACAAAATAAATTTTAAAGCTTATTTGGAAGATACCTTGAGTTAGTAGGACGTTTTCTGGTAAAATGTCTGGGATGATGCTGACAATTATGATAGCATCAGATTGCGGGGTTGCTAGTGTACAGGGTGCTTTGTTGATAGCTCATTGACGCCTGAGCTTTTCCACATTTATATCGCTGTGAAGCAACTGTAAACTTTAGAGGGAATCTATATCTGTAACTGAAACCAGTTCGATTTTGTTTGCCAACCTGGTTAAAATGTCATATTCAATTATCTTAAAGATAAATCGTCCAGCTCAAACCTTTGTAGGGGTAAGAGGTGGGACCATCATCATCATCATCATCATCAACTTGGTTGATCGCTTGTAATACTCATAAATATTTTAGGTGGACAATAAGGCGATCCACCTCTATTAAATAATTAATTTGGAGGTCGTAAACGAACGTGATCTTAAGAGTTATTGATTGAAAATGACAATAGCATAAGTCGAAACAAGGATAATTTCAAATACCTAGTTGTAAATTTAAATCTTCAAAAACAAAACCTTACCAACATGAACAATAGAATACTTATTGATAAATTTTCGAAATACTCAGCGTTGAAATCATAGGGGAATTTACGTATTCTCGCCAATCTAAGCAGCTTCCGCACTTCTATTAGCATTTTCTCAGTGTCACGCACACATATGACGTGTCTGTTTGTTTACATTCATCTGCTGCTAGCTATTCTATCCATTCCAATCAACAAAACTGTCCAAAACGGTTTGAAAACGTTTTTAAGGCGCTCCAAACTTCTCAGGTGAGTGTGACTATTGTCGGCAGCCTCTTTTACTTCGGCAACCTTTCCGTTTAAACTGCGTGTTAACCAGCTGTTCTATTATCGGCAACTCGAAATCAGCCGTATTTTGATGTGCTTATGTTTCTTTTGAAGAAACACCTAGCATAACAGGGTTGCTCAGTCGTAAAAATGTATTAGAATTGAAGCTGAAAGACTTAGGAATCGTATTATTTCAGCGAAGTGTTTTAGTGAGAAAATACATCGAAATTAACGTTTAAATTGTGGTAGCCGAAAACAGTCGATGGCTGCCGAAGCCATCATTTACCCTACTACATTTCAAATAAAGTCAACTTTTTTTCTCCCTCGGAGGTTTTCTAGGCTACTTCGACCCCATTTCCCATGCACATTTACTACCGTAACTCTAAATCCTTTTCTTAGGTCAAATCCGGAGTCATTTGAGATTTGGGCGTGGATAAAAGCTCAATCTTATAAAAAAAAAAACTATAAAAAATGATACCTCTACCTAATAGTGTTATTAGTTTTCAAGATTGAGCTGTTATTCGCGATAAATCAGAAAAATACAATTACGCCCTAATCTCAAATCACTCCGGAAATGTGACTTGTCCTGAGATAAGGTTTGAACTCGTGACATTGGCGTGAGAGGTATGAATGTTAACCACTACGACGGAGCCGTCCCCTACTTAACGGAAGAGACTAGTGGCAACGAACGGCGACTATGTACATTGTATAATGAGTAGCATTGATGGTGATAGTGGTGGTGGATGAACTTATAGGAGAGTCCTCAAAAGGCGATCAATTTGGACGGCTCGCTAGGTTATTCTACATAAACATTTTGTGTTTTGGAAAAAGTGGAAAACATACCAATAACTCATACAATTGAAATAACGGGAGTATAGTACTTTGGAAAAAGTTGTACAAGTACAAACAACTTTGTAGGATATTGTACGGAGCTCAAAATTAAATATAGACGCATATTCTCAAAAATAATGAAATATACCATTTGACGTCTTACACAAAATTGTTTCAGTTGTAGTGAACTTTGCCGAAGACATCAACCCTCATTGACATTGTGAAAAAAAAGTTATGCGTCTCCCTTTTAGGGGGATTCATCACAAAACTCATATCTTCAAAAGATGAAGCATGCCATGATTACATAGATTATTCATAAGCATTCGATATGGTACCTTACGCACGTGCCTGAGATAAATTAAAAGCTATTGAACTCCCTCATTGGCTGATTGACTGGATTGGGTCTTACTTGACCAATCATAATGCATTCGTGTTGTCAGATTTTGCTCGTTCGGAATCGTTTTCAATTACTTCCGATGTGCCACAAGGCGGAGTGCTGAGACCATTAATCTTCGTTTTGCTCGTGAACGAGTTGTGACCATGTATTTCCTCATTCAAGCAGTTGTTTTCCGATGACCGAAGGTCTATAGAATTATAGCTTCCGTTCTCGACTGCTTGCACTTCAGCGCGATATTTACTATTTGTTACTATGGTGTAATGAAAATGGAATGAAAGCCAATTCTTCAATGCACGACGTGTAAATATTTACATCATTGAAAAATCTCACCCACTTTGTCAGGACCTGTCATGATTACCTGAGTTTTGTAAAAAAAAAAAAAAAAAAAAAACGTTAATATTACAAAAAAATACAAGAAAAAATTAATGTCATTCCTCGTCACTGCACCACTATCAATCACCAGTACACATTGGAGTTCGTCCCGTTGGTATAAGTCCAAGACAGTGTCCAACATATATTAAGAATGTCCAAAAAAAATAAAATACAAGTTTCATAAATCATAGTTTTGTGGGGAAAAAAATTTGTGAAAGCTGTTTCTTTATATTCTCATTTGTCAGACTGGGATACTGCCTGTTAACTGTGATTGCATGGTTCGGGTTTTTAATTTTTTTTTTTTGTTTTTCATAGAAATATATGTGATTCTTTTCAAATGAATTCTTAGCCTGTCCACAATACATCAATCACCCTAGCTGTACGCTGTGAATCTTTCAATTAATCCCCCTTTCGTCAAAATCAATCAGCAAATTACAACACCCACACTCAGTTTTGTTTTCAGGGAGGTCAGCTGTGTAGATTTGGCAAACAAAATTAAGTCTGCTGCCAGGCACATCACTGATTGTTTCACATGTGCTCACAGCCAGCAATGATGTATTGGAGCAATTAAGCCACACATAACCTGCATTCATGTACAATTATTAAAGTATCATTGAATATCATGAATATCATTGGTTTATCACAATGCCATTGATGTGTACAACATAATGAGAATGCGTTTGCCACCGTTGTTGTTAATAAATATTATGTGATTTATTCGTTCAGTGTGCCTTTACCTTTATTACATTGTGTTCATTCAAATACCACACCAAATAAAAAATTACTGTAGGAGCAGGAATTTAATTTTTAAGCGTACATTTATCACTACAAAAGAATATTCAATTACTATTCTGTCCGTTTTCAAAGTGCAACATGTATGCGTAGCTCCAAAAGCCTGACCAAACGACCGCATACTGCGCTGAGCATGAACCATATTTCAGCAGAGCTGTGTACATTCAATAAAGGAAAATGAGATTAACCCGATTTACCACCGGTAATCATCTACAGTACTTATGGCTAAACCTCCATAATGGCAAATGTACCAACCACGGACCAGTGAATGTGTAACATGAATAGGCCAGCCACAGTAGAGATAAAAACTTGTGGACCGTAAATTTTGTTATTAATAATTTAATAAAAGTTGCAGCGGAAGATTTCGACAACGATACTGATCGTGACTGAAGCGGAGCGTGATATGATTTTCGAATATATCCTACGCAACACACGTGCCAGGAAGCCAGCCATTTCTCCCACTGACCGACCAGGAGGAGTAAATTCATCGCTTTGGCGACTACGGACAGGTACGGAACGGGAAACGCCTGTAATAAAGCTGAAAGTGAGCAAGTGGATACGTGAACATCCTTCTAAACAGAGGGAAATCAAGAAGCTACCGAATCGTTGTGAAATTGAAAATATGCTACTTCGCTACTGATGGTTTTGTTTGGTTATACACTTTTAAGTATGACCTCTACTCATCACGACCATTCATAAATCTGACACACTTCAATTTGACACACATTATTACAGCAAAATTTGAAATTTACATTTGTTTCAGATCTATCAGCTCTAGTTGGTTATAAAAATGGTTTAAATCATTGCGATTCATCAAATAGTTATGGCTAGATTTGGCGTAAATGTACTCGATAATTCATGTAAATATAAGCGCAATATCAACTAAATTGGTATACAATAAGTAAAACATTCAAGCTAGCTTGCAAGCAACTGTGTCAATACGTCCTCACTGAGACTTTATTTATTTTATTGAAGTATTATTTTTACATAGGGTTACGGGATGTAAACTACGTTTAGCCCCTAAATTCGACCTAAGAAGCCCATTTAATTCCACTACCTTATTTGCTTATCCTTGCCAGGTACGCGTATTTCGTCTACAATGTGCAGACTTCTTCAGTGTCTAATACTCGATTAGAAGACACTGAAGAAGGCTGCACATTGTAGACGAAATACGCGTATCTGTCAAGGATAAGTAAATAAGTAATTTTAAACTAATTTCATAATATAAAGTGGAAAATTAAACTTTTTCAATTTAGCAATCAAACCTTCATGCCAAACACTGTCGAATGCTTTTTCTATGTCTAGAAGAGCAACTCCAGTTAAGTGGCCTTCAGATTTGTTTGAACGAATTAAATTGGTAACTCTTAAGAGTTGATGAGAAGTTGAATGCCCATGGCGAAATCCAAACTGCTCATCTGCAAAAATTGAGTTCATATTGATGTGAAGCATCATTCCATTTAAAATTATCTTTTCAAAAAGTTTACTTATTGAAGAAAGCAAACTTATTGGACGGTAGCTGGAAGCTTCAGCTGGATTTTTATCCGGCTTCAAAATTGGAACAACTTTTGCATTTTTCCATTTATCAGGAAAGTATGCCAAATGGAAACATCGGTTAAATAATTTTACCAAGAAAGACAAGGTACTCTCTGGGAGTTTTTTGATGAGGATATAGAAAATTCCATCATCACCTGGAGCTTTCATATTTTGAAACTTTTTAGTTATAGATCTTACTTCGTCCAAATCAGTCCCCCAGGAATCATCAAAAATATTTTTCCGAGAGAAAATATTCAGATAATACCGAGCAACCTGATTCTCAATAGGACTAGTAAGACCCAAACTGAAATTTTCCTGAGCTTTTTCCAAATTTGTGATCAAAATTTTACCACCTTCTTTGAGCGCTGGAATTGGCTTTTAAGGTTTTTCCAAAAATTTTTGTGAGTTTCCAAAAGGGTTTGGATCTCGGATCTAATTTAGAAACATTATTTTCAAAAGTTTTGTTCCTCAGGGCAGAGAATCGTTTTTTAATTTGTTTTTGCTAATCCCGCCAGATAACTTTCATGGAAGGATCGCGTGTTCTTTGAAATTGTCTCCTACGGACATTTTTAAGACGGATCAAGAGCTGAAGATCGTCGTCTATTATAATTGAATCGAATTTAACCTCGCATTTTGGTACTGAGGCAGCTCTTGCTTCAACTATAGAAGTATTCAGAGATTCAAGAGCATAATTAATTTCATCTCTGGTTTGCAAAGGAATGTTTGGATCGAAGTTATATTCCATAAATGTTCGATATTGCTCCCAATCAGCCCTATGGTAATTGAAAGTAGAGCTGTTGGGATTACAAATTATTTCTTGGGATATTTCAAAAATTACTGGAAGGTGATCAGAACCGAAGTCAGCATGGGTAACCAATTGGCTACAAAGTTGACATGAATCAGTTAAGACCAAATCAATAGTTAAGGGATCTCTTGCAGAAGAAAAGCATGTTGGGCTGTTTGGATATTGAATAGTGTAATAACCTGCAGAACAATCATCAAACAGAATATTACCATTGGAATTGCTTTGAGCATTATTCCATGAGCGGTGTTTTGCATTAAAATCACCAATAATGAAGAATTTAGACCTATGACGGGTAAGTTTCTGGAGGTCACCCTTGAGAAAATTCTTTTTCTGGCCTACGCATTGGAATGGCAAATAGACAGCTATAAATGTAAGTTTTTCCAAATTTTGTTTCAACAGAAACTCCCAAAGTTTCAAAAACTTTGGTTTCAAATAAAGAAAGAATTTTATGTTTGATTCGTCTATGAACAATGATGGCAACGCCACCACAGGGTCCATCAAGACGATCATTTCTATAAATTAAATAAATTGAGTCCTTCTTAACCTTATGGTCAGGTTTAAGGAACGTTTCAGTTATAACGGCAATATGCACGTTATGAACTCTCAAAAAGTTAAATAGCTCGTCTTCATTATCTTTAAGAGATCGAGCATTCCAATTTACAATATTTAATGCTTTAAAATCCATTACTGAATTTTAAAGTCATGACAATATTGTTTGCAAATTTTACTCCAGTTTGAATACCATCAAACATGGAGTTAGATTTAAGCATATCAGAAATCATGTCAAAAATGTAAAAATTCTATTTTAGGGGCAGTAATGCTTCCTAAGTCAAAATTGTCAAAATTTCCGTTAGAATTACGTTGGTTAGTATTTTGATTTCTACCCGTTGCAGTAGCAGCATAGGTAGCTCCATTAACTCGCTGAACATTGTAAGCAGCGAGAGGAGTAGGTGTATAGATGAAAAATTTGAAGCAGGTGTGATATTTGTACCTACGGGTACGAATGTAGAATTTGTTCCTCGCTGACCGTAGTTAACAGCAGAGGAATTTGTACCTGGTCGGAAACGTGGAGCGTATCCTACCTGTCGCTTAGAACGAGATTGTAGGATCGCTTTGCGAGTCTTACGTTCCCGAAAATTGGATTTGTGGTTTTCACCACAATTTGAACATTTCAATTTCTTAGGATCTTCCTTCACAGGACAGTCGTCCTTTGCGTGAGAGGAATCACCACAATTCATGCATTTAGCTGGCATGTAGCAATTTTTAGTTCCGTGACCCAATCCCTGGTACTTACGGCACTGGGTGAGGTTTTGGAAATTTCCTCCAGTCTTCCTGAAGTGTTCCCACTTCACTCGGACATGGAGCATAAGCCTAGCTTTTTCTAAGGCCTTAAGGTTGTTTAGTTCACTAGACTTGAAGTGAACTAAATAAAAATCATTAGAAATCCCGTTGCGCGAGTCGCCAGGACAGGATTTCATTTTCATTTGGATTACTTGGAGTGGCACAACTCCAAGTAATTTTGCCAGTTCATCTTTGATCTGATCCAGGGATTCACCACTGGGCAGTCCTTTCATGACAACCTTGAACACACGTTCAGTTTTGGTGTCGTAAGTAAAAAATTTGTGCTGCTTCTCAGTAAGATACTTGAGAAGACATTTAAATTCGTTCAAGGTTTCAGCCAATACACGGCATTCACCCCGGCGTCCAATTTGTAGTATAAACTTAACTTTCACGAAGTTCAAAAGTTCCATGCGAAGAGCATGGAAATCGGAAGTGGTTATCACAATAGGGGGAATCTTTTCCTTTTTGGCATTAAGCCGGGAAAGTTTACTAGAATTTTTCTTGGATGATGGATCATTCTCATCATCCGTGAGTAAATCAAATTGATTACTCAAATTAATTTCATCAGAAGGGGGATCAAGAGCTTGCCCCTTTCTTTTGCATGGCGGCAGTAAATTTTTATCCAAATCGACTTCCAAGCAGATTACTATAAGAATCTGAAGGATCGAAGAGGAATTTTCCAAATCGATATCCAAGATGGATTACCTCGGGTAGGGTTCAAACAAGGATCGAAGAGGAATAAGAGTTGAACAAGGTAGAAATTTTACAGGTTGAGCACTGAAAAGTGCTGTTCAAATTTGTTGTAGCTTTAGTTAGTAGTAACACTTCCTTCAGCAAAAAGCAAATAGATCCACACGGCAAGAGAGCACGATGCAGACTGTCAACGAACCACCTAGTAGCTAGTCGAATTGAGCACCTTTTCTGCTTTATTTTAATAAAAAAAACGAATGTGCAACTTTTTTTTTCGTTCAGGTTTTGCATGTACTTTGCGCCACCATCTTCTTCTCTTAATTTTCTGCGCTCACTGGAAGAATAAAACATATTTTTGATGAAGAGCTTTGAGTGGGTTGGTTTATTTCCTTTTAATTCCGTTATAATTGCTTATCTTTTGACAGATACGCGTATTTCGTCTACTACTTGCAGACTTCATCAGTGCCAAGTACTCAACACCACTGAAGAATCCATCTTTAATCTACGAGTTATATACTCAATAGGTTATATAATCAATAGGTACTAAAAATCAGCAGGTATCCACTGCCATGTCAAAATTTACCTAAGCAGGTACCTAAATTCAGTCTCCAACAGGTAGATGCATGCTACGATGTGTTGTTTTAGGTAGCATGCTAAAGAGTCTCGAGTATCCGTTTCCTTGATCTCTATTAAGCAATGTTGATGGATTATGTTTAAATATTGCTAGACTTTCGGCTACGTCTAGTTTCCAAGGTGAAGATACAGTCCGCAGGATATTAATGTTTTCCTTAGTCAAATTGTGCCCCTTTTTAACGATATGTTCTGCAACCTTGGATTTAAATTCATAATGAAGCCCTTTATCCATCTCTTTGTTAGCCTTTTTTACCTCTGCGATGTGTTCCTTAAACCTTGTTTCCAAAGTCCTTTTCGTCTGACCAATGTAGATTTTATTGCAATCTGGACAAGAGATTTTGTAGACTCCGGCTTTCCCTAAGACATTTATTGAATCTTTAGTTGATCCTAACAGTGACTTCAGCTGATTTATCCTACTGCTGAATACTAAATCTAGGCCAAAACTTCTAAACTTTGAAATCAATGGTTTGGTAATGTTTTTGTCGAAATTCACCGCTACCCGTTTTAAACCCTCAGTTACTGGTGTAAGAGTTGTCGAAATACGCCTAAAATGATCCCTTGTTATTTTATCGATTACTGCTCGAATTGTTTTTTCTTGATACCCATTAAGTCTAGCGATTTCAAAAATGTGAGCTATTTCTTTTGATTTGCCTGTATCGCTAAGGGGAAGAGTTTGCATCCTGTGAACCATGTGGTGAAAAGCGGAGATTTTGTGTTGATGGGAATGGTTTGAAGTGCTTGGTATTACTCTCTTTGTGTTTGTTGGTTTCCTATAGATTTCGAAATTGAACGAAGACGTTTCCCTGATGATGAGAAGATCTAAGAAGGGGAGTTTGCCGTCTCTCTCTTCTTCGTGAGTAAATTTGATGTCCTTGTGAACGTTGCTTATGGCCTCCAAAGTTTTTGATAAATCTTCCCTTTTGACAATGCTAAAGATGTCATCCACGTACCTATACCAACATTTGGGCAACAAATTCCTATCCTCCAGAGTATTTTCTAGGTTAGCCATGAACAATTCACATAAAAATGGAGAAAGCGGATTGCCCATAGGAGCGCCTTTAGTTTGTTTGTAGAAATTTCTTCTGAAAATGAAATAATTTTCCTCCATACAAAGACGAGTAAGCTTGAGATATGACCGAACTTTGTTTTTCCAAGTAGAATCCTCACGTTGCTTCAGAAGCCAGTCCTCTAAAAGGCTGATGGCTTCCTTTACTGGTACACTCGGAAAAAGTGCTGTGACATCAAATGAAACCATGACTTCATCTTCCCGAATCTCTCCTGATGCCTGAAGCTGACTTGCGAATTCCTGTGTGCTGTTAACTGAGCGAGTGGAAAAGGGTTTAGGCATATTTTGAAATTCCTTCACTAGCCATTTGGTAAGCTTATGAGTGGGGGATCCTTCAGCCGAGATAATCTAAGAGGTAAGAAGATGAAGGATCCAGACACTCCAAGTTTCTCAAGCTTGCTCAAAAGAATGTTGAGGTCTACTCGGTCAAATGCAGCCTTGAGATCAGTGTAAACAGCGTCGATTTGTCCGCTAGAGTCCATGGTCCGAACGCAGAGCAACTCGAATTGGTTGTAATAACCGTTTTGGGTAGAATCCATGCTGAGCCGTGGAGATGTAATTTCTACAAAAGCTGAAGACCGCCTCATTGATGATGATCTCGAATACTTTGGAGCAGCAACATAGTGATGTGATGCCTCTGTAATTCTGGGCATTCCTTTTATCGCATTTCTTGTGGATGGGTAACATAAAGGGAAAATTTCCACGCCTCACGAAATTTACTCTCCTGTAGTGGCAGATTAAAAAACTTCACCAAGGGAGTGAGAAACGACTCCGAACACAGCTTCAGAACGGACACAGGAATGCCGTCTGGCCCGGCAGCAACCTTTGAAGAGCTAGATTGACGGTATGTAATTGATGTTAAACGGACGGAACTCAAATGCATCTGTTGGAGAATCGCTTATAGCAATCGTGATTTGATTTGGTGAAGCCGAAGAATCATTGAACGAACTCATGAAATGTTGAGCAAAAAGGCGGCATTTTCCGGTTCAGATTCAGCGGTTTGCTCACCGAGATGAACTGTCAATGGCAAAACGACTTCGTTATTTTTAGATTTTACAAACGACCACGAACGCTTTGGATTTCTGCGAAGAGATGATTGCGTACGGAAGACATAACGTCGATATAGGAATCTGTTGCATTTCTTATAGTCGTGCGATTGAACTCCTGCTTTGTAATGTACGAACGATTTTGGCAGTATCTTCGTAGCAATTTAGCCCTATACCATTTTAGTCGACGCAAGTGACCGTTAGACCACGGTGGCTTTGGAGTGGGGCAGGCAATAGGTACAAATTCAGCCATGATATCCCAAATCATTTAACTGAAATATTCAACGGCATCGTCAACATATCCAGCTAATTCTAATGGTCGCCAGTTGATACCGAAAATAGCAGCACTAGTCGCAACAAAGTCAGCTCGACGAAAATCCAGTGTACGATTATTTTCGGAACAATCCTCAAAAACGATTGGAGCTCGGTGGTTCAACAGGACGTCTAAAGCAGGGTGGTCTGCATCAAGAAAGATCAGAGGTTCTATGGCTTCCGAAACGGTGCATGCCAGAGTTGCAGCTTCGTTAAACAGAACAAGGTCTAGAAAGCGAGCGTTCCTATTTAATACACCATTGATCTGCGTGGGGTCATGTAAAGCGAAACCGTCGTTAAACGTTGAACTAGCAGCTGATATAACCGATTGAGGCTCAACCTGGAAAGACCCATCGTACGACTTACTCCACCGGAGCAAAGGCTGGTCATAATCTCCGAGTTGCAGAGCTTAGTCATTGAATTCCAAATTGGAATAATAGCACCGATAGAGTTCACATGGTCCTGAATATTAATGACATCGTTGTGGCGGTCTGGAGGTAAATAGATCACGCCTACACTAATAACTCGACTTGGCGTAGTGATTATAACCCACAGCTATTCTAGAACATCGGAAACAGGTGTCTGATCGATATAACTGTTCCAACGAGATGAAACAGCGATTAGGACACCTCCACCACGGGTTTTTGCACTGTTGGAGGTATTACGGACTGTGCGATACACCGAAAAGGCATTTCCGAACAGTTGAGCACTGTATAAACGGTCATCGAGCCATGTCTCCGTCAATACAATGACATCATAATCGCACTCGCTAGCGGACACAAAGAACGAATTGAAATGATAATATGGCTCTGTAAAGTTTATTCGATTGAGCCTGTTCAAATAAAGTAATAAAAAAAAGAACGAATCTACCATGGTTCGTAGTCCTCGAACATTCTGATAGTATATGCGCAGGATATGAGCTACGTTTACAGCGCTAACTGCAACAGATGCGTTGTCGGCCGATGGAGCTGTTGTGGAAGGTGAAGAGCTGCATACAATACCACTGGAATTCGAACAGACATCAGGAAGAGGCAATCCAACAATAACGTGGTAGCTGCCTACTAGAGCAGATTGAAAGACCCTCTCTCTACATCCAACAACGGATCTGGAACGACTGTGAAGAGCACAGGCAGTGGTATGCAGGACCGTGTCGGAGAGATTGAGGGCTTCCAAAGTGCTTTCCACGATGCGTCCCGGGAATTCAGTGTTCGAAGCATCCTCAGCGTGTTCAGAATGAAGTTCAATGTGACAGGTACAGTGCGCAGTGGCAGAACAAATAGTCCAACTGTGGGGCGAAACACCTTCAGGCAGGGAACACACATTATTACATTGATACTTGCCTAAAGTGGATAATTTGATAGTTTCGCTAGAATACGATTGTGTAGTAAAACATGAAAAGAAGTAGAAATTGAGCGAAGGGCCATTAATACGACAATATTAATGAAATGCGCGCTCCTTTACATAACTCATACTTTGATGGATGAGGGGATTTCAGGTATGTCCTCAAATCCACAGGCAAAAGAGTGCGCGTTTGACTTGCTCGTATACTGTCTATGGCTGTGAAATAGTTCTAGCGACGTTTCTCACTAACTAAAGCTCCACGTTGCCGAAAGCATTTCCTGGGCACAGTGGTCTAAAAGTGCCAAAACGTGCGTTTTTTTAGTTTATGCAAAAACGACCCATTTAATATGGCTCGGAGAAGTTTGTGTACTTGAAAATCCCCGTCTTATGGGCTTATCCATTTCATGATGAATCTACCTAGCAGGAACATGAAAAATTTACTTATTTTGTTTGTCAATATAGCAAAATGGTGTCTCCAACAAAGTTTTAGACAATATTAAAAGAAACATTTTTGCTGAACATGTAAACCCACTATCTCTTACGTTTAGAGATGGGGTTTTTTTTTATAAGAGCCTTCAGAAAACTTTTCAGGAAGCAATTTTTTGACGTTAATATTTTCTACACAAACGTTTGTTTTTTTTTGTTTTGCGTCTTTAATTTCTATACTGGGGTACACTTTGCGAAAACCGAAAATGGAACATGAAACAAAATTATGAAAGATTTTGAACATTAATAACTCAGCTGCTCCTGGATAAATTTCAATAATTTTGTCACCAATCGATCAGAAATATGTCTACGCAATGCTTACAACTGATGATTTTCAACAAGAAACTATTGACACAGTGGTGATGTCAAGCATTATCCAAAGTACAAATAAAAAGTGATAATTTTTTCACTGTTTTCATGAAATAAACGTTGTTCCCAACCGCAGTCGTCATAATCGAGTACCACTTGGTTGAACATCATTCTGCTTTAACCTGTAAAGATTGTAAGCTACATTGTGAACTCACCTGTAGTATTGGAGCTTTATGTTTCAAATCAAAGCTTCAGTTACTTTCATGCAAGTTTCGATCGCCCTCTCTACGTGAAATGACAACCGGCCTTGCCCGTGTATTTAAAATTTGATGTGAGTTCCATCCAACGTATCTCATTTACTTAGTCTAGGAGATTTAGAGTGTGGAAAGATAATGACCTGGGTCTTTGCCGCGTTGATACGGATCTTCCAGCTGTTGAAATATTCAGACAGGACGTCCAGGCCTCTCTGAAGTTAGGCAGTCAGAGCTCCGATGACCCTACCCTTGTAGACGATGGATGTGTCATCTGCGAACAGAGAAAACGATCCACCATCAGGGAGAGCCGGCATATCGGAGGTGAACAGGTTGAATAGGATGGGGCCAAAGATGCTTCCTTGTGGAACCCCGGCACCGATGTTGAAAGCATACGATGTGATGCCATTCAGAGAGACTCGGAACGTCCTGTCTGATAGATAGTTGTTTATGATCTTCACTAGGAAGATTTTAAGACCGTACTGCTGCAATTTGAACACCAGGCCATCAGGCCAGACATTGTCGAACGCTTTTTCAACGTCCAACAACGCCATGGCAGATGTTTTCGAAACAGACTTGTTCCGTCTGAGAATGTTTGTTACTCGAGTCAGCCGGTCGAACGCAATGATGTTTATATAAGGTCTGGGCCAAAGGGCTTATTGGTGTTAGTGAAATGTGCAAATGTTTAGTGGTGTTCGTATTTTATTGCAATGTTTATCTTTTTACACGAAACAGCTGTTGGCAGTGACGTATTTCTATCTGTTCTCAGTATGTTGGCAGTGACGTATATCTATCTGTTCGCAGATGTTCAGCAATGTTTACAACATTTTTGCTTCTAACACCAGCAAGCTGCCTGTTGGCCCAGACCTTATATAAATGTCATTGGGTCGAACGACCTTTCCGAAAACCAAACTGTTCCTCGAGTAACAAGTTGTTTTCATCGGCAGATGTTAGGAGCCGGTGGTACAGTGCTCTTTCGAACAGTTTTGATAACCCTGAGAGCAAGGTTGCAAAGACTCATTTCAGCTAAAATAATGTTTTTCGGAATAATAAAACCAAAAGATGGTATGATGGCATGTTTTACTAGTAACTTACAAGAAGAGGTTACAAAGTATGCGTTGGAAACATAAAACCTGTAAATTTTGCTTTCTATGAGTCACAATCAGCGATTTGCTGATCGCTGAGTGAGTGAGTTAGTGAGTGAGTGAGTTTGTGAAAAATCGCTGATTGTGACTGTCATGAAGTGAAATAAACAGGTTTAATATGTCAAACACATTCTTTGCAACCTCTTCTTGTATCCTACCAATTCAAAATTTGATCATGGCATCTAATTATTTCATAATTTAGAAAAACATTGTTTTAGCTGAAATGAGTCTTTGCAACCTTGCCTGAGAGAAGGCTGATTGGTCGATAGCTTGAAGCAGAGGACGGATCCTTCCCAGGTTTCCGGATGGGTATGACTTTAGTTGACTTCCAACACGAGGGGAAGTAGCCAAGTCTGAGGCACTGATTAAAAATCAGTGCCAGATGGTTGTAGAATCTGGAACTCAAGTGTTTGAGTTCCACATTCAGGATGTTGTCGAAACCTGGGGCCTTCATGTTTTTAGATGATTTGATATAGGCCAACAGTTCGTAAGCCGTAATCTCGGATTCCTCTGGAAAAATGTTATAAATCTGAAGAAGATTGGTTGCATTTTCAGAAACCTCAGATTCATGAGGGCTGACGATGTTTTGTCCGAGATTATGGGAGCTGACAAAGTGTTGACCTATCGCCGCAGCCTTCTCTTCAGGAGTTATCAGATGAACCACTGGGTCGCCGGGACGATCCAGTGGGGTCAGTGGGGGAATGGGCCTAGGCTTGTTTTTAAGAATTTTTGTAAGTTTCCAGAAGGGCTTAGCACAATCTGGGAGAGAGCGCTAAGTTATTTACTAGCAAAATCGTTATTTCTGAGATCCACCATCCTGGCCTGAATGATCTTTGTTAATCTATTACAATTGGTCTTCAAGTTAGGCCGGCCAGTACGCTGGTACTGCCTACGAATGGTGTTATGGAGTCTAATGAGATCTTTGTTAGGGCTGTCAAGGTTCAGAGTGTTACTCACCTGTCTGGATACTGGCACGTGTTGTTCCCTGGCCCGGGAAATCGCCTCCTCGATGGTTTGTAGACACCGGTCAACATCTTCCGACGTCTCCGGTTGGACATCGTAGTCGATGGTTGTGTCGACGCAGTGTTGATATTGCGCCCAGTTGACTCGATGGTAGTTGCGCCGGGAAGCTTCGAATCGGTTTACCGAGGATCCAACCTCGGCCACCACCGGGTAGTGGTCCGAGCTCAACTCCTCGAATGCCACAGGTTGCGAGACGTTGGGAAAGTCCGGGGCCAAGATGGTATAGTGGCCCTCTTGCAGGTTTTCATTGAGTATGATGCCGTTTCTATTGCTCCGACCGTTGCCCCAAGCTTGATGTTTTGCATTCAGATCGCCAGCGATGATAAAGTTCCCGCTCCTCCGGGTGAGTTTGATGATGTCTTTGCGGACGGCCACTGACGACCCGTCCCTGATGTTGGTTTGCTTGGGGCAGTAGGCCGCGATGATGGTGATTGGGCCAAGTGATGTGCCTACCTCCACTCCGATGGCTTCAATTGTTTTCAGCTGGAAGTTTGGTAGCAGCCGGCAACTGATGTTCCGTCTTGCAGCGATGGCTACTCCTCCACCTCCAGAACAGGTGCGATCAAGTCTGACGAGCCGGAAATCGGGAAGGAATACGTTCAGTTCGGGCTTCAGATGCGTCTCGGTGATGATAGCAATGTCGACCTCCTTGGTGTTGAGGAAATCGAGTAGCTCTCTATGCTTGTTGCTAGTAGCCACCTTCTTCCTCATGGTGATGAATTCCGTTCGCTTGGGACAGTCCCGAGTAGTGGCACGGTGAGTTCCACCGCAATTCACGCACTTTGGGTCGGTGTCATCAGCTTGAGCACAGGTCTCCGTCGAGTGGGCCATAGCACACTTGTCGCAGCGTGGTTTCATATGACAGTTCTTCGTGCCATGGCCGAAGGAGAGGCAACTTGTGCATTGGGTCACATCACGGTGTTGCGGCTTGTAGTATTCCTAGTCGATAATGACCTGAAACAGGTCACGTATGTTGCTCTTGAGCGCACCAAGGGTGGTGGAGCCCTTCGTGATCTGGACCAGAAACAGTTGGTCATGATAGTTGGTATTGGGCATAGGCCGTCGATTCATTGGGTGGACTGCCTCTGGTTTCAATCCGAGCCTGCCTGTTGGTCCATATTCAGCACCACATGCCCCCAACGACCACACAAAATGCTCTCCAGAGTTGTAATCTTGTAACCAAACTTGGAAGCAGGGGTGCAAGTGATTTTGATTAATTCTCTTCATCAACTTTCTCTTTAAAAAAAATACTCCAAATTTGGTACGCCTACAAATCAAAAACGAAAGAGTTAAGATAATAGATTATCGATCAATTAAAGAACTAAATATTCTTCACATTTGTTCCGTGCCCTAGCGGTCCTACGTCAAGCTCCCGTTCGTGCCTCTAGGCACAGACCCTTCTACTTTTTAATACGCCATTTTGTGTTGGGAAGCAAGTCCCTATCTTCTATATTTTTTAAGATTTTCAAGGTTTTGACCAAAAATTAGCAAAATTTCCAACGCCAACATTTCGAAGTTGGGCAAAATTGGGCAAGCCAGGCTAATTACATTTTAAAATATACTTAAAATGCTGCCCAATGCATACCAAATCATTAGTCTTCTTTAGTATTCTAGCCAATCTGTTTATTACCAAACTATAGTAAACCGTGTACAGATAATCGTTTTCTTGCATTTATACATAGAGCAGCTGCTTCAAACGTCACTTACGCTTGGTGTTAAATCGAAGTAGGCATGCAATAAAGGGTATGCGTTGCATATCAGCATGCGGTAAAGGCAAGGGTAAAAGTTTTGATTCCAAATTCTAATTTGTAGTGACCGGTAGACTTAGCAAGAAGTTGATTCGCAGTGTCTTTTGTAGTGATCGGTTGACTGAAAGAAGAGGAATTCTTGTTTCTCGTGGCAATTGAGTCCCGGTGTCTATTGTAGTGACCAAACATTGACTGAATTGGTCTCTGTTCCCCACGGCAGGTGATTCACAGTGTCGGTAGTAGTGACCGATTGATTGAACGAACAGTGGTCCTTGTTCTTCCCGGAATGTAATTCTCGATGTCTGTTGTAGTAACCGGTTAACTGAACGAACTGAATACCCGTGGTTTTATTTGCCTGTAACAATGCATAAAATACTTATCCATGGCTCGACGATCATACAATCTTTTCTTGTGCCAATTGGGCAGTTATCTATGGATTCCCAGAAGTCAAGAAATAAAAACATGACGCAAACGTCATTGACAATATTTTGAAAAAATATTTTATAAAATTACATACGAAATACTTTGCACATAACAAAAAAAAATTATTTGGTTACCAAAGGAATACATATGTGCTATTGTTTTGGTATTGCATTATCATAATTTGGTATTGGAATAGTATTATGTGAACATTTTTTTTTGGTATTATCTTTTGGTACTTTACCTCTTATGTCAGGCTCAAGGAATCCAGTTTAAGGTATCGAGATATTCGTTCCTGCTCGGGCTTCGGGATCTGAAAGAAACATAATGTTTGAAGTAACGTTCAAAAATAATAACTCAATCTTACCCCAATCGCTATAAGTATCATCAAACTCAGACTGTCTGCTTCACGCTGTCCCACAAAGTAAAACTTGGACGACAAGGTCTTAAACGTCCTGGCTGAATACGGACTGCTGCACGCAAAGGATGAGACCGAGGTCACCTTCTTACAAGGCTCCACCAACGTAATTGGTACATCCTAAACGTTTTGGTTAAAACCCGTTTATTTAATAAAATATTGACTGACTTCGCAAGTACCAAACCAATCCGGTTTTTTGTCGACAAAGTTTTAACATAGATTGCACTATTTGCCTTTCATACCCCCTTATGGACTTCCTACTGTACTTGGTCAACACTGAAGTCTGTGTACCACATGCCATGGCTGGGGCAATCACTTGTACTTTTTTTTTTATAAATTCTAGCACAGTTCTTGAAACGCGAACAGTAATACGGCATTTTGTTCGTACAGTCATCGGGCAATAGAGACGAGAGGTTAAGGGTACACCTAAGTAACGCATAGGCTCCATAGTCTTATATACCTTTCAAAGATTTTCTATATGGTGCACAGCTTCCGCATTTGGTTCTCTAATCAGGACCTTACATTTTGCCTCATTAAGGCTCAAACGAACGTAAGACAACTACTTTTTCAACTTGGAAAGTATCAGTTCCACATCCGAAATGGTTTCTGCTATTATGATCAAGTCATCCATTAAGGCGAGAGTAATGGGAGCATATATATAATCGTCTAGATAAACTCTGAGATTGCCAACCTCGTTCTGCACGGATTTCAGTACTGCCTCCATAATGATATTGAACAAATCGGAAGATAAGGGACACCCTTGTTTGATCCCTCGTTGGCGTTCAATGAGAGCGGTTAGTTGACGATTTCATAGGATCTGTTGTTGTTCCCCTCTGCGGCATTCAATAATTTTATGTATGAAGTGTTCTTCAACCCCTTTACCTACTGACTAATAAATTATTAAATTATCTATTCATAACAGGGTTTAAACTAATATTAAACCTTTAAGTATGGTTGGCCTTTTCGATATCTAGTGACATCAATACTAAAGGCTAACCTCCCTTCCAACTCTC
Organism: Ochlerotatus camptorhynchus; assembly: GCF_037179485.1. NCBI lineage: Eukaryota > Metazoa > Arthropoda > Insecta > Diptera > Culicidae > Ochlerotatus > Ochlerotatus camptorhynchus. The sequence goes on from NW_027040885.1 coordinate 730,962, forward strand.
CTGAAGTATGCGGTAGGACATGCAAATGGTCAGTTGTTGAACGCCCGGGTAAAAACGCAGCCTGATGCGTTCCTAAGGGGCCAACGACCTCCTGCACTGTCTGCAAAATCCATGTTGCATTAATTGTATATGCAGTACAGATTAGACTTATTCGGCGGTATTCATTTACCGATTTTAGTTGCCTAGCTTTTGGAATTGGAACTACTACCACTCTCTTCCAATCAGAGGGGAGTTCATTTTTTTATGAATACCTACACTCCCGATCATAAGTTTAAGGACACCCCCCAAAAAAAAAACATGACAAATTTGTTATGTTCATATCTCTGTCATGTTACGTCCAATTTTCGTTCTCTTTAGATCATTTGAAAGGTAATGAATGGAACTTTCCCTGTAGGCAAATTGTTTAATATAATTTTCAAATCACTTAAAGTTAAAATACTTTTCAAAATTTACTCTGAAGAATCGTGACTGAATTTCTCAGAATTGGGTTGGCCAAATTTTGAAATAAAAGTAGTAGTAGAACACTTATGCTATACCATTCATACCATTCCAATAACATTTGGGGATCGAATATTGAACGTAAAATGAGAGATCATTGAACAAAACATATTTGCATGGTTTTTTGGGGGTGTCCTTAAACTTATGATCGGTAGTGTAAAAAGAAAATATTTATCTTCATTAAAATAAATTAAAAAAATATTTCCAAATCAGAATCAAATGGACGCGGATGATTAGTTCATATTTTTACTTTAGGGCAGATCCATTAAGTACAGCACATGCTAAGAGGTGGGGATTTTCGCCAGACGTACTTCATGCATGCTCCCTTAAGATTAATTAATGGGACATCTACCTTCTATTTAAAGTTAACGATTTTAAGTACAGTATCGCATCAATAGGCCGCAAATAATCACAGCTGATCAAATACATTCAAGTGAACGCACAGGCATTCGGCTTAGATGTAACGCACGGAAGCGTACAGATGAATCATTTTTGGGACAATCTTTTTGATGTACGGCTTTGTGTTCACAGTAGCAGTAGTCACATTGCGGAGATTGAATTTATTTTTATCCTCCCGGGAGATACATATTCGGAAAGGCCTCCGATAGCCGTTAGCGTAAAGCTACTGATCATAAAGTACACCATGCAGGGGTGGTAAGTTTGAATTTGTTTTCAGTTTGGAATGGTTGACATAGAAGTATTTTTTGTTTATAACTACGAAAGTGATTAAAAGAGCACTTAATAGAGTGCATGCATAAGCTCGAGTATAAATGTAGTAAGCCAGGAATATTGAGAAAAGACACATATTTGTACACGTAAACTTCGTCCCTCTCACGGCCCGCATCGTATCCGATGAAATACGGTCCCATTTGTTAGAAGTTTGAATGATTTAGCATAATTGCAAATTTCAAACGTGCTTCTATGCCACATTTTATTGTCCTTTACAAACACACACAGGGATATTTCAGCACGAACATGGATGAGCTGTTTAGATTTCAGGTTGATTTATTATATGCACATGATTTTATGTGAATCAAATTGAAAATTTAGCATTAACGATGACAGCTACGTCTTCTGTAGAGTTTTTCACGGTACCAAATGTCAACCGATGCTGCGCTTACTAGGAACGTGCGCAAATAATTCCAAGAAACTATCTACCCCCTTCACCCTTTTCGTTACGTTTCTGTATATACCATCACCAGAATAGAGAAAATAAATACTTTGACAGACCCAAAGATTCAGGGCGAATAATGACATTTATTATCACATGACGACAACCGCAACAGTGGAAATAACAATATTGCGACATTTACACCTGTTTATACTCTCCCGATATCACGATTATCACAGTCAAATTTCGTTGTCAAATGTATGCAAACAAGGTGCATTTCGCACATGGTGGGTTTATATGTTGACAGTTAATTGTGACACCTTGCAAGAAAACAGAAAACAAAATATTCCACGTGGATGACGATTTCAAGCACACATTTTGGACGCTAGATATGAACCTCCTTTATGTATCGAAAAAATCCATCAATGCAGATAGGACCTTTTGAAATGGTCATCTAGATATAGCGTGCATCATAGGAGTAAAAAGGATTAAAGGAAGATTAAAGTCAATTGGATCAGTATGGGTAAATTTACTAATAGTTTGCCATATAGTCATCAAACCGCATTCGAAAAGGTAAACAGACGGGCTGGTTTGGATACGTGGTTAATTTTCATCTGGTTTGATAATAAAATGAAAAAAAAATCAATCTACACCATAAACTCCATCCAAACTTACTTATTAGTAACGGTCAACGTGAATGTGAATTTTTATCGATTCCAAAGAAGTGCTTGTGAATGTTTTTTACAAGTTTGGGATCGGTTTTTTTGGAAATATACCCTTTTTATAGAACTTGTTCGTGAACTTTTCTGCTTAATACTGGGAAGATTCTAAATATATAAGCTAAGGATTTTATACGATCAAGTAAACTGCAAGAATTCTGCAAAAATCAATACGATATGCTGTTACAATTATGTCGAAGATTGCCTAGGATCAATCAACGCAACTTGTCATTTCAGTGTTGCAGACGCAGTGAAACGTTTCTTCCTCAAAACAATCCTGGCTTTATAATTTTCTATAAATGGTTTTGACCCCATTCAAGGCACAACACAATTTAATGGCGTAGGTATTACGCGTGATGGTTTTGATTTTCCATTTGGCAGCTTTTGAGTGGAGGACATTAGCCATGCACAAACAAGCTAAACACAGTGTGAACGGAGAGACCCATTTTAAGCATGCTTTTGCTGAATCAACACGGTAAAAAATACCCAAATAGACACTATGGGATGCAAACTCAAATGTCTTACTAGTTTTTTTTTACTGCCTCTACTGGAAAATACTCCTCTTCAGATTTTGACAGTAAAAGAAAGAGTGATGGAGACAAACAACTCGAACACAACTGGTAACATCGAAGTGGCTATCTTTGGATAGTATTTTTTACCGTGTTTGTTCGCCCCAGGGAAGCTATTTGCGAAAGCGTGCGACAACAAAACGCTCTCTTAATTTTCTACGCACCTAATTATATCCGCTTGCAATGATTACCTGCGTCTGTCTGAAACCAGCACCAATCAGCACGGGTATGGAAGGAACAGAAAAAGGTTATTATCGATTTTAATAAACATGAAGCATCACGGATTTTAATTACGGTACTCTGATGAGATTCCCACGCGAAAGCTTTTAACTAATTAAATGACTTGTTTGTTTTACGTTGTGGAATGTCGTTAAATATTTGGAAGATGACTTTCAGGCATCAATCGAAAAGTTTTAATGATTCATTAATTGATTGGAAAAAATAAATGAAACTAGACTTAATAGGGAATAACGATATCACATTTTACCTATTATCGTCAGAGGGACCTACAGTGTTCAGTGTTTGCGAAACGATGCTCGGTTCTGAAATATTATTCACCTTCATGCAAAAAATCAGCGCTCAAGTACTTCACTTATCCTTTGACGGTAATAGGTAAAGAAGTGCAGAAGCCGCAATTTCCTCCTACGATTGAGTTTTTTTTTTAACATGAAAACATTGAAAATCCTGAAATAATCCTCTAATGGTTAGATCTTACCAAAATTTCAACAATGGTCTTCAAGAAGAATATTAATTCAGACTAATTTCAAATGAGACGTTTGTGGACATGAAGCTTATATGAGGCTTGTGATCTTGCTATCGAGCGCTCCTGTGGTTTATGACGTGCCAAAACAAATTTCAACTAACAATTTTTGCTACAGATAAACTTCTACAAATTTGTCTTATGCAGCAACATTTTGCGTGTATATGCTGCTCTGCAGTCAAAATTGTGTTTTGGGATGCCTAAATTTATGCTTGGAATTTTGTTTTTCAACTTTCAACTACTGATTTTGAGTTTTTTACCATGGAATTTAAAAAATCTGCTTTGACAAAAACAAATCTTGAAAGCCTGGAATTTGAAAAATGTATGAACCTTGAATAATAGAGACATTTTTGAAATCAAGAGCATAAATTCTCAAGATTCAGTTTATTGATAAAATTATGAACTTCGTACATTTCTGGCATACCAGCATTTGTGTTGTAGTCGAAGGTGGTCGCTGATAGTCGACAATGCATGTTAGTTTTGAAAATCCTGATCATAGTTTATTTCATAAAAGTAGCTCCCTAATTTAATTAAGTGACTAACTAACTCAAATTCTACAGCTAAAACTATACGATAACAGAACTGCCCAGGGTTAGCTTTTAGGTTCCAAGCAATGCAATGACCATGAAATTATGATGTTTCCTATGGTTATTCATCTTTCCAACTTGAGCAGATCATTAATGTCACTAAAGCCTGTTACGATCAAAATTTGGTCAAACAATTACTAACTTTGAACTGTTACCAATTAATGTGTAAAATATACTCATATTAATGGGTACTCTAGTCAAATACTACAAATGATCGATAACCAAAATTGTTGAACTATTCCATAAATGGTTTGGATGATTCTCCGAATATGTCGTTAAGCAAAAAAACCATTCAAAATTTATTAGGTAATGGGTTAAATTGAACTCATTAAGGTGAAAGTTAATGCTTTTCCGTTGACACTGAAACACACACCCGTTCAAACCACACCCAAATTCGAAATGCACCAATACCAACAAGCATTGCAAATTATAAAAATGGAAAGAATTTAAATTTTGAACATATTCGTAAACATAATATTATTGTATAATTATAATAATTCTACTACTGAAATAAAAACTTCAATTCCAAGATTCCAAGTTCAGGGTAGCCTACTGATGCTCAGGGAAGTTTTGCCGTAGTTCAGCGAAGTCCTGATGAAGTTCCGGGAAGCACTGGCGAAAGTCCATCCGAACTTTAGGGAAGCCTTGCCGAAGTTCAGGGAAGTTCTATTGAAGTTCATGGAAGTTCTGCCGATGTTAAGGGAAGTTTTCCGAACTATAGGAAAGTCCTACCAATGTTCAGGGAAGGCCTGCCGAACTTCGGGAAAGTCCTGCCGAAGTTCAGAGAAGTTCTGCCAAAGTTCAGGGAAGGGCTGCTGAAGTTCAATTCTTGGAAATCAGGGAAGTCCTGATGAAGTTCAGGGAACTCATGCCGAAGATCAGGGAAGGCCTGCCGAACCTCGGGGAAGTCCTGCAGGAGTTCAGGGAAGGCCTGTCAAAGTTCAGGGAACTCCTGAAGTTCAGCGAAGTCCTGCCGAAGTTCAGGGAAGCTCTGCCAAAGTTCATGGAATTATCTTATTATCTTTTAAAATACCAAGATATAACTGATACCTTCATAAAATAGGCTGAAATTTAAACAGAATATCCTCAAATACTTGTGAAACAACATGTGAAAATTGAGAAACCTTCTGATTTAAAAAATATTTCATTTCGCAATGGCAAAGCTGGTGGTTTCTAAAATAGTTCAATTTATCTTTAAAAATATCCAGATATATCAGAAAACCTCCATCAAAAAGGCTTAAACTTTCACAGAGTTTCCTTAAATTAGCTTACGTAAACACACACTTGAATTGTTTTTATTATTTCACAAATACACGCGTTTTCGACATGAAATACTCTCATTTTAGAAATATTTTTAGTATTTATTTTCAAGCGTTTTCATAATCGAGTTCTTGCGATAACGCATAGATGATATTGCCTAGTAATTATAACATCCGTTTTCAATCATCGATCATTTTTGCAAAATATTTCGAATTGAAATACCAAAAGACATCTTACAATATTCATCAATTATTGCGAATGAAAAACGTCACGCGCGAGCTTCATCCTGCTGATGGCTTTTCTTGCTGTTGTTCGGGAAACTACCTGCCCACCGGAAAGTCAGACCGATATCAAAAGTTTGCGACGGATATTTCGGACTAGCGTAGAAACGTGCGATGACTTTTGCTGGTCTGATAGAAACTAAATTGTGCTTCGGTTTCTCTGATTTTACATTTGTGTGGGGTTGAGAATGATATCTAATGGTAGAGAATGATAACGAGTGTTGACAAATGTGTGGTTACAGGTAGGTAAGTATCAGGTAGGTATAATTTTATAGTGTAGCTGTATTTTATATTTAATTTCAATTTTATTTTCCAGGCGAGGAGCGTAGATTATTCCGGAACATGCCGCCCCCTGTTGAAACGTCCAGTTTCAAGCGACATCCAGATCGTTGCGTCTAGTTTCCTCATCTGAATCGGTTGGAAGAACCGACACTTCGGTGACGGCCCGTTTGTAACGGCCACCAGCTGTCTTCACGACGATTACCCGGAGTTCATCCTTACCAGGAATGGTCTCGACTATACGCCCCAAAGGCCAATGGAGTGGGGGTGTATTCTCCGTTAGAAGGACTAGCTGCCCTGTTTGCAGATCGATCTGTGGCTTCTTCCATTTTGCCCGTTGATAAAGCTGATTTACATATTCACGTGACCAACGAGTCCAATGATGTGGCTCAGATCTGGTTCTGGTATTGCGACGATTGGCTCACCAACTAGAAAATGCCCTGGAGTTAGAGCGGCCGGATCATCGGGAGAATCGGTTAGCGGTGATAGGGAAAGGAATTGAGCACTGATTCCACTTGCGTGACGACGGTGCGGAATTGATCCACCGAGAATGCCTTCAGTCTCATGATGCGACGGAAATGGTGTTTAAAATATTTGATTCCCGGCTCCCAAATGCCACCGAAGTGAGGTGAGCGTGCAGGGATGAACTGCAACTTGATCCCTTTGTCTAAGCAATAGTTTCTCCACTCGTCATCCTTGGACTGCTGCAGGAACTCCTTTCGCGATAAACTCACGATCCGCCCCGACGAAAGCGGTCGCTATGCGATACGACCGCAGCGCGCGACGATGCGTTTCACAGCGTTGATACACGACGCGGCGGATAGATCGGCGACAATTTCGATATGCATGCCCTTCACCACCAGACATTCGCAAAGCGAGACGTACATTTTTACCGACGCCCCCCTCCCATTCAGCGGACGAACGAGGAACGGCCCACAGCAATCCATTCCCGAATACAAGAAGGGTCGTGCTGGTATAACACGTACTTCCGGTAATGGAGACATGATTTGCGTTTGCAGCTTCGGATGACACCGGGAACAAGTGACGCATTGACGAACTACTGCTCGAGCTAGGTCACGACCCCGGAGTGCTCAGAATCGTTGACGTACAGTAGCAAGCAGCAGTGAAGGTCCACCGTGCAAGGTTTTGATGTGTATTCCTCGCATGATCATCAAGCTTAGTTTGTGTTCTTCCCGCGAACGACGTAACGACCATTCTCGTCCCTTGAGACAGTTTGCTGGAAATGTTCCTCACAGAGTGAAGGAGTGAAGGATTTTTCTTTGTCAAGATTCTCGATCTCCCAGAGCCTTTCCAAACTGGGAATCGTCGGTGCAGAGATGTCTAGACTGCACAACAATCCCCGTGGTGGCTTGATGTGGTGTACTGGTAAGCGTGATACCTCTCACCTTAGCAGGCCTGGGTTCAATCCCAGTCGGCACCACCGGGATGTTCTGAGGCATAACATCTCTGATCACGGCTTCCTTCGGAAGGGAAGTGAAGCCATTGGTCCCCGGTTCATGAGTTTATGGGTCGATAGGTAGATAGGTAGGGTCCAGGTGTGAGAGCTGCCTCCCTGGCGTCGGTAGCATTGGTGCTCAGCACGGAACACAAGATTGAGGCAAAACAAACCAAAGAAAAAAAAAACTACAATTAACATTGTGGAGTGTTTTATGATAAAATTAGACAAGAAATCTAAATATGAATTTATTATTTTTGTACAGTATTTCCAAGTATTTTATATTTGCGTTTTAAAACTTTCAACGGAATTTTCTCAGCATGAGTATATTTAGATTTCCATTCTGACAGCACCATCGTGTTTCCCATCCTTCTTTACATAAGAATCACTTATCAGCAAAAAGTCATTTGCGTATTTCTTGAGATACAGCATTTTGATGCAAAGAATGCAAAAAGTTATGCGAAACATTATTCTTTTCAATTTTATTTTCGCCTGCTCTACTAAGGTAAAGAACTATTTTTCTCGTCGACTATGATTTATGATTTTTTTGCATTTGAGGGATTCCATCCAGAATGAGCTGAAAAAACATGAAATCGTGCTCGTCCATCTTCGATTTGGATGATAATTTGCCCATATTTTCAGTATGATAGATCAAGTATTTTCCGCAGGAGAGGAGACCCTTTTGACTCAAGGTTAATTTTTGAAAAGGGCCTATGTTTTTTTTGCACACTTACTTAAAAAAAATGTTTTTCGAAAACAGTTGGTTGTAGAAAAAAATTACTAAGAAGGAGTTGTAGGAAACTTATAAGGCTTTTTAAAAAAAAATATACACGTAACTTTTTTTTTCGTTTTTTTACAAAAAAAAAATTAAAAATAAACCTCAAAATTCAAATAACAAACAAAACGTATTTTTGATTTTTTTTTTATATTTTTTTTTAATAAAAAACTTGAATAGAAAAAAAAGTTTTGAAAACAATTCTAGGATGGACAAACTTTCAATAAAAAAGTTTTTCTAAGAGCAACTTTCAAGGCATTTTTGAAAATTTCATTATTTACGGCAAAATGTTCAGTTTGATTATAAAAATCATTTCAAACGATAGTGCTCATAACGATAAACTTCCTAAATATAACCGTTTTCGAGATATTTCAAATTTACTTTCATCAAAATCAATTTTTTGTAGAAAATAAGCCATTTTCATAAGTTAATCGTGATTATCCATCAGCACTGATAAGTTAAGCAAGATACACATATATTTACCTTTAATTTGCCTTCTGACGATTGAACGATCAGACAACCCGTTTAGAATTTACAGGGGAAATGAAAACACTATTATTTTAAATATAGAAACCAACACAAGTTAAGTTGCACTTATTTTCATTATCAAGCGTAGTTTCATCCTATTTAAGTTGTTAATATTGATATACCTATCCATTTTATTATTTTAGGTACATTATAATGTCTTCCATGGTATTTTTTAAAGAGCTTCTCTGTAAGAGTAGCTTCAATACCAAAACAATATTTATACCTGAATATCCAAATGGTACCTACGTTTGTATCTAAGCATGACCATCTTTTTGAAAACAGACATCACTAAAAAATCTTTTTGAGTGAACAAGTATAATTTGAATATGGAATTCAAGAAGGTCGAGTGTTGCAAACCGTTTCCTAATAAACGGTGTTCGTCAAAGTTTCGTAAATTATCCGAAAATTTGATTGAAACCCCTAGAGTGGAAATTTAATTTGGATACATCTCTATCAATCTGTGATACGTGTCGCTTGAATTTAAATAGAATCGAACCATGTGCTGAAAATCAGGAACTAGAAGTGCAACCGTCAGTCATGGACATCGCGGAGCCGCAGACATCTACATCTTGACATGGCCTCGAAGAAATACCATCAACTACGTCAATAACAACAGCATCATCTCAGGATAGTGGAGAGCAACAATTTTCCAGGACGCATAATATTGAGCTATTCAACAAGGGCATAGCTGGTATCAACGTATCGCCAATATCGACAAAAAAAAATTCCCGAATGTTAACTATCCCCGGAGAAAGTATATGGACATTACCAATGGCATTAAGAAACGCATCTTCGGTTTTCAAGCGGAAGAAGATGACCTGGAGCAACTTAAATTGAAAGTTGTGGAACACAATGAGATGAACGGACAACTGAAGGAAAGATTTGCTGATCCAGGTTCATCGAGAGACGATCAAAAAGGATTCTGACGATTTTGCCGAAATCTTGGTCAACGCAAACGGTAATGGACGAGTTTGAAACAAATAAATACATTGTATTGCAAGCTCGATGCTTGGCAAACGGGAAAGGAGTATTGGCCAACCCCAACGAAAGGTTAGGACACGGTTTGGATCCCGAAATTAAAAACGAGGTGTTGCAGTTCTTCGAAAGCGACCAGATAAGCAGAGCCACGCCAGGACTAAACGATTACGTTTCAGTGAAGAAGGAAGGTAAGAAGATTCATATTCAAAAGCGACTTTTAGTTTGTACATTGCGAGAAGCTTTTATTAAATTTCAAGAAGTTACTAAAAATAGCATTGGATTTAGTTCATTTGCAGCACTAAAACCAAAGCATTGCAAATTACTTGGTAGTTGAGGTTCTCACAATATTTGTGTTTTTACCATCCATGAAAATATTAATTTAATGCTTCATTGTCTTAGAAAATATTCATTCGAAAAAGATTTCAACCATTATTTTGAAGAAATATTATGCAGCTCATAATCCAGAACTAAACATTGTTATATCCGCGAATGCGAACGTTGTCCAGGTCTCTTAGATTTTGAAAGAAGTTTTTCAGAAAAATTCGAGGGACAGGGTATGCCTGAAATATGTTTTGAACAATGGGTTTCAACTGATCGATGTAGTTTAGAGAAACTTGTAAAACCAGTAGATGGATTTGTTCCTTATTTTTGCGAAAAGTTGGAAAAACTGGTATCCCATGATTATAATGAAACTCAGCAGTCTAGTTTCTTGAGAAATACAAAAAATACTCTTAAAAATGGAGAAGTTGTCATAATATGTGATTTTTCCGAAAATTATTCATTTGTTCTTCAAGATGCTGCCCAAAGTAGGGGAATTTACGTATTCTCGTCAATCCAAGCAGCGTCTGCACTTCTACTAGCATTTTCTCAGCGTCACGCACATATATGATGTGTCTGTTTGTTTACATTCATCTGCTGCTTGCTTCTCTATCCATTCCAATCGACAGAATTTTTCAAAACGTTTTGAAAGCGTTTTTACAACACTCCAAACTTCTCAGGTGAGTGTGACTATTGTCGGCAGTCTCTTTTTCTTCGGCAACCTTCCCATTAGAACTGCGTGTTAACAAGCTGTTCTATTATCGGCAACTCGAAATCAACCTCATTTTGTAGTGCGTATGCTTTATTTGAAGAAAAATGTAGCATTACTGGATTGCTCGATCGTTCAAATATAATCAGATTGAAGCTGAAAGGCTAAACAATCGTTTGGACACATTCAGGGAAGTGCGTTGATGGGAAAACATAGTGAAATTAACGTTTAAATTTTGGTTGCCGAAAACAGTCAATGGGTGCTGAAGCCAACATTTACCCTAGTTATTGGAATAATCAACAAGCTACTATTCATCCTTTTTGCATTTATTATTCAGAATCAGGTGTAATTAAAAATTTAAGTTTGATCGTAATCTCTGAAGTTTTAAAACACGATACAATTGCGGTGCAAGTATTTATTTCAAAATTATATATATTATATCTCTATCAAATTTGACCCCTATCCATATTGCGAAGCATGGATAGAGCACTGGAGATAGCGCTGGTCTGATGATCGCAACGTTCGTCGTTCGAGTCCCGGTCGGCAACTTTTTTTATCCACTAGATTAATTTCACATACACTCCACATCCTCTCTCTCTCTCTTCATTTTCATGCATTGGACCGCAGCTCGGTATATCTCATCCTCCGTTCATGTGGTCTTCACTATCATCCTGTGATGACGAAACCCTCATAATGTATTGTCAGCTAGGGCCATTCCCACCCCCTCCCTCCCAAGACCAGCATCCTTGCTACGCCTTTGGTGGTTGCCGAGTAGCTCTACGACTTACTTTATTCAATCAAATAGACACACATACATACCCACAGACATTTTCCGATCTCGTTGAGCAGAGTCAAATGGTAAATGACACTCGACCCCCTGGGCCTTGAATTGAATGTCGGTTTTCCATCAAGCGGTATCCTTACCCTTTTTGGTAAGGAGGTTAAAAATAACACTCATCACTATTGAAGTATTCTCTCCTTGCGAAAGAAGGGTACCTAGTATTTTCAAGCTTTCTACAGCACTTCAATTTGCACATCTCACCTTGCAGATTATTTATGAGATACAAGATTCCTCAATAAAAGGAAACATGATTTCGATTTGATACCTTTTTTATCATACCAAAATGGATACAACTTTTGAAGCAATTTTAGTTAGAATTTCCATTTCAGTTGCAGATTATCGAGCAGCTACCTAAAACCATGCTGAATTCATTGACCATAGCGAAGTAAAAATGGTTGAGTTGCAACGTTAAATCCCATTTTCTTTCCCTCATGAATCCCATGTCTACACAGATTACCGAGAAGAATGGTGAAAACTTTGGCGTACAGCGAAGCTCTGTATATTTCGTCAGCTTTCCCGTCGTCTTATCATGTCGCGAAAAATGGAGAAGAAAATATAAAACCAACAGCAAACAGCCAGTAGTGGTGCCTGGATGGCCACCCACGCGCGTCGTCGCACATAGGAGTAATTGGCCCCAAAAAGTTGGCCAAAATCGTAGATTTTTTTGTTGAAATTGGTTCCATGATTGCTATTTAATAGTGTGTTTTTATGTAATAGTGAAGGAGAAAAAAAAAATCACCTAGAAGTGTAGTTCTTATTTTTCTGTGCAATTATTTCTCTAATTAAATTTATGTGCTATGTTGCAACATTATTTACGATTTTCAGAGATCGTAGGACATGCTATACTAATACCATCAAAAAGCTGTAGTGTGATAATTTATTAACTAGAGAAAGTTCTGAAGCGGATAGGTTGATAGTTCCGCTAGAGTACGGCAGTGTGAAAATTGAATATAAGTTTAAATTGAGCGAAGGGCCATTAGTGCGACAGTACTAATCCACAGGTAAAAGAGTGCGCGTTAGACTTGCTCATATACTGTCTGCGGATTTGAAGAAAACTTCAAGTCCTCTCACTCATTAATGTATGGGTTAGGTAAATGAGTGTGCGTTTGAATAGTACTGTTTTTTTTTTTCATAAAAGCCAATTAAAAACCTTATGTTTTGAATTGGCTTTTATGAAAAAAAAAAAGCTTGTAGACTGTATTGTATTTATCTAAAGCCATTTTGCTTGATCCCAATCCATTCAGATGTATGGCAGCATTTATGGCGGCAATGATGCCTACAAAATTTTAAACGTCAAAGTTTGTTTATCTTTCGATAGTTGCGCTGTGCGAATCAGCGTTCTTCCAGGCGATTCTCTCCCGATGGCTTGGATGCAGTTACTCAGAAAGTGTTCACAACATTTCGCATTTTGCACAGCTGTAACCTCGATCATTCCCGAAATGATCCTCATCTTCCGGATGGTTCTGCAAGTGCACCATCAAATGATGCAGGAATGTACGGTTGAATGATTTTTTTTCCAAGTGATTTCTCCGAATAAAACCGCAGCTATGGATCGGAAACCAACTAGTGTCCGCTAACTGACAGTTTCAGTGGTTTGCTGTCGGTACTGACGCAAGTTATTCCGATCTTCATCTATTCGCAAAGTCTGGAGAAGGCTGGTCTGTTTTCAGAATGTTTTTACAATGTTTAACGAATTTGAGGACCACGCTCACTTCACTTTTCTCCACCAGATGCTCAGTCGTTGATGGTACCCGTTCCGTCGGACGTGCTGTTTCTTCTAAAGAACTAAATTTTACTGAAATCGACTTACCGTCGTTAGCATCGCTTGAATTTTTCCTTCAACTTCGTTTATCCTTAGAGATATCCTTGTCCAGGCATGGAAAATCATTTACATTCATTTCGTGCATTCATTTACATTCATTTGCCCCTTACTTTTTTCATCAACAGAATTCCGCAAAATGATGTATGGAGCTTTTGTAGGTTTTATTATTAACTACAACTTTTGTTATTATTTCAAATCCGTATCTCTTTTGCATGACGAACCAGAGTGAACAGAAGCCACTACTGTTTTTTAGTGAATGTGGTTTTACATGCACTGAAAAACAGTAACAAGTTTGGCCCACTCTTATTCGTGATGCATAAGAGATACGGATTTTAGTTTTGAGCAAAAGTTGTAGTTAATAACAAAACCTACGAAAGCTCCATACATCATTTTGCGGAATTCTGTTGATGAAAAAAGTAAGGGGCAAATGAATGTAAATGAATGCACGAAATGAATGTAAATGATTTTCCATGCCTGTCCTTGTCATAAATTTGGTTTTTATTCACTATGAGGATCCATCCTTAAAGTTCAAGTTATAAACTGAGGAGATTTTATGATACACTTTTAAAATCCTAAAAGACAACAATATATGCCTTTTGTTCTCATTTAAAACCTAATGGTTTTATGATTCCTTTTATAATGATAGAACAGAATTGCTAATGAAGTTTATGATTGATTTATAGAACAGTTTTATGGTGGGATTGAGAACTACTTTAAATTTAATTTTAAAACAAGACAGTTTTGACTTCTCGCTAGACTGTAAAAGGTTTTTAAAACAGCGAAAAGGTGAGCTACTAAGCAGGAACGTTTTACACTGTGAAATTCTGTATTTAAACTAAATGGACTATTGATTGCCATTTCAAAACCATCATAAATCAGAGTGGGTGCCAAATGATTGCAGAATTGTTACTTGGGAGCCGTACTCTAGCGGAACTATGAATCTATCCTCTACAGAACTTTCTCTAGTTAATAAATTATCACACTATAGCTTCATATTGATATTAATATAGCATTTCCAACGAACTCTGAAAATTATTTATTAATCATAAAAATACCCTAAATATGCACCAATATGACGTTCTAGACTCTGAAAAACTTAATGCAGTGGTCAGGACTTCCAACAATTGCACTTAAGCATCTTTTATGAAAAATTTCAAGAAAATTGCAAAGAGGAATCAGCCCGGAAAGTATTTACAATATACCTACATGTTAGTTTTCTTTATTTAGACCTAAAAGCTGTAGAAAATCATTTTACCTTTCGAATAATTACACAGAAAAAATGTCATCTTTGTCATTTGAATCCAATGCAATTTATAAAAAAAAAACGTGTAATTAACATGGAAGTTTAAATTTACAGGTTTGAATCAGTTACATACAAAAATCTGTAAAATTACATATACAATTTCACTAAATGCTCCATTTTTTATCGTTTGTAAATTTTACGTTGCATGTAATTTTCAGGATTGTTAAGTTTGCATGCAAGATGAAAATATCGATTATATTTTTTTTTTTTTTATCTTTTTGCACCGCATTACTGACATAATTCACTTTTAAATACAACCAAGTGATTACACAATAACGGCAGTTTAGAGGGCAGTGTTCGGAAAATATCAAAAAATCAAATCGCACCAACACCCAAGATCAAGCTTGATTTTCATTGACAAAAATCAACAAGCAAACAACTGCGGTTGATTTTGCAAGCTGTGATATCGCAGCTCGGAATATCAAGCTAACAAAAATCACCAACTTCAAATCTCATCAAACTGTGGTGAGATTGAGTTTAAAGATTTTTGCTTTATACCCGAATGGAACCAAAACTTCCATAACGGCTTGCAGCAGTCCTTTCGCGTCTGCCATCGGTGAAGATTAAAAAGAGATAGCAAACTATGCTTTTTCATTGTAAGAAAACGATGTGATTCCATTATTTTTGTGTCGAGTCAACTCTCAGCTTGATTTTTGCACGTTGTGACTAGTCTCGCAATATCAAAGGAGCTTGTAAAATCAATATCAAGCATGATATTTTGTTCCAATATCATGCGTGATATTGCGAGCACATGTGAGCGGAAAAAATACCAATTGATTTCTGATTTTGCCAATACTGTTAGAGGGCTTAGAAAAACATTATTCTGGTCCAGAATGGTAGCTGTATGATGGCTACGATGTTTTACTAAAAAAATAAAAATTCATGAGATTTACACAATGTAGATTTAGGACTTTTGGTCAACTAATTGGAACAAATACTCCTATGTGCGTCGTATTGAGACAAGCTTGGATCGGCAGTGTTCTTTACCCAGGACAAAGATAGAGCGTTGAACTGTGGTCTAATATACTCCTATTCGACGACATTGCCTCCGTGTTCACTACAATCAACCATGGTGGACCACGGAACTTAGGAACCTCCCAAACAGGCTATGGAAAGCAAAGAAACGTCTTTTCAAACAACGGACTGAGGAAAACAGGCGATTACTTCATGACATCGAGGAGCACTACACCAGCCGGTTGAACACAGTTTTCGATGAATATGTATTGCGCATTGAGTCGGAGGCAAAGCGGGATCCATCGTCTTTTTGGACCTACGTGAAGAAACTTAGGCGGAATGGCGGTATACCACTCGATGTGTCCTATAAAGAAGCTCGTGCTGACTCCGCGGAAGAAGCTTCTGATCTCTTGGCAAAATTCTTCAAGGATGTTTTTTCGACTACCCCTCCCGCTCATTCTCCGGATGATCGTCGTGACTGGATGAGCAGCATAGCTCATTACAACTTGCATTTGCCGCAGTTGGATGTATCTGTTGAAGAGGTGATGAAAGTTCTTGCATCTGTAGATCCTTCTAAAGGCCCTGGTCCAGACTGTTTGCCGCCATCGTTCATTAAGAAATTTTCTGCATCTCTCGCTTCACCTGTGTCGATTATCTTCAATCGTTCGCTAGTTAGTGGTGTTTTCCCCACAATGTGGAGGGTTGCGTCCATCACACCTATTCTCAAAGCTGGAAACATCCACAACGTTGAAAACTATCGCGAAATTTCGATTCTAAGCTGCCTCCCAAGTATATGATGTCGTATATCAAGCGGTTAGGCCAATAATTACCGAACATCAGCATGGCTTCGTGAGGAAACGCTCTACAACAACCAACTTAATGGTGTTTGTCAACTCGCTGATCAACTCCATTGAAAAACGACGACAAGTTGATGCGATCTACGTGGACTTCAGTAAGGCGTTCGATAGGGTTCCACATGTGCTTGCAGTGGACAAAATGAGGTGTATGGGATTACCTAATTGGGCCACGAAGTGGCTACAGTCTTACTTAACTGACCGCTCAGCCTATGTGAGCATTAACGGTGTTAAATCGCCTAGTTTCGAGATACCCTCTGGTGTTCCCCAAGGTAGCCATTTGGGGCCTTTAATTTTCATCCTGTTCGTGAACGATCTGTGTAGTCGACTGTGTTCTTCGAAACTTATGTTCGCCGATAAAGATCTTTCGTACAATTAAGTCAAGACTTGACTGTTGCGCACTCCAGAAGGATATTGATTCCCTTTTGCGCTGGTGTACATTGAACGGTATGCAGGTTAATGTCACAAAATGCTGCGCAATATCTTTTAGCCGTTCACGCGAGCTCTTACGACATGACTATAGGATAGGACTCAGTAGTTTGCTCTTCGTTTCTTTAGTTAAGAATTTGGGTGTTATCATCGACTCTAAAGTCAGATTCAATGAGCACATCTCCATGATAACTGCTAAAGCATTCGCCACATTAGGTTTCTTGAAACGAAACACAAACGCATTCCAGGACATCTACGCGCTGAAATCACTATACTGTGCTCTCGTCCGCAGTATTCTAGAGTATGCTGTTGTTGTGTGGGCATCCTTTCACGCTATTCAAGCTAACAGAATCGAAGCCATTCAGCGAAACTTCGTAAGATACGCTTTACGTGTTCTGCCCTGGAACGATTCGGTAAATTTGCCGCCTTACGAAGAACGGTGCAGGCTGATTGACCTGGACACGTTGGCAGCAAGGAGGAAACTACTTCAGCGACTCTTCGTGTTTGGATTGCTTAACGGTGACGTGGATTGCAACTCTCTTGTGAGCCAAATCTACATCAATGCTCCTCAAAGAGTTCTACGTAGTTACACGCTTCTGTGGAAACCTACCCACCGGACCCAACTATGGATTCAACGAACCGTGGACTTTGTGCTGTCGTGTGTTTAATGAAACGTTTGATGTATATGATTTTAACATTAGTAAGTCTACTTACAGACATAGAATTCGACACCTAGCCTAGAAAATATCGGTACAACATTATGTTGAAGATTTAATTAAATAAATAAATAAATAAACCCGATTAGAAGCACATAGAAAGTTAGTGTCTTCAGTGAACTTTATTGTAATACTATGTTGTAATTTTAATTGTTATTGTAATTGTTATTGTAATTGTTATTGTAATTGTTATTGTAATTTTTATTGTAATTGTTATTGTAATTGTTATTGTAATTGTTATTGTAATTGTTATTGTAATTGATTAAGTTTACGATACCCTGGTAGTAGAACCTTTTATCAGGTCATGGAAAAAAACATTAGGAAAATATAAATATGTTCTACAACTGCCACCACTGCGTTATTATAACATTTAAAAAAAAATGTTTCATCTCACTCCTAGGAGGATTAACAAAAAAAATCAAATAGATCAAAAGTTAGATCTCCTGATTTCAAGAAAATTTCCCCATGATAATACATGCTTAAAGTCAAGTTTTTCCACTCAAATCTCAAACAGTCACGGTTTTTTTTTTTTTTTTTTTTTTTTTTAACTCTTTATTTGTTCCAAATTCAAAATAAATTACATTTCATTTTAACCTAGGTGCTCCAGTTACTGCAGTAACGTACCAGCCTTAATTGTTATGATATATATCTAAGTGTTTTTACATTGTTCATGTCTTGGCAATTCAGTATTTTAAACAGGTTTTTTAACCTGCATGTCAGTATAACAATTGATATCTTAAAACTAAAAACTAAAACTAAATCTTATCTAAGTATAAAGGGAATTAATCGTTGCAATTGAGGATTGCAACGATTTTTGCCTGAAATTATTAATTATTTTGTTGGACATTTGTGCTAAAGTCTCAACATTCGAAATTCTATGTACTTCGGTTGTACTGTACCAGGGAGGCAACTTCAAAATCATTTTCAGAATTTTGTTCTGAATCCTTTGAAGTGCTTTTTTCCTGGTAGTGCAGCAACTAGACCATATTGGCACAGCGTAAAGCATGGCCGGTCTAAAAACTTGTTTAAATATTAGAAGTTTATTCGTCAGGCAAAGTTTGGATTTCCTGTTTATAAGAGGATACAAACATTTTATATATTTGTTACATTTGGCTTGAATGCCCTCAATGTGATCTTTAAAAGTTAATTTTTGGTCAAGTATTAATCCAAGATATTTCACTTGGTTTGACCAGGAAATTGGAACTCCGTTCATAGTGACTATGTGACTACTACTAGGTTTCAAAAACGAAGCTCTAGGCTTATGTGGAAATATTATAAGTTGAGTTTTGGAAGCGTTGGGAGAAATCTTCCATTTTTGTAAATAAGAAGAGAAAATATCTAAACTTTTCTGCAGTCTGCTGCAAATAACACGAAGACTTCTTCCTTTAGCGGAAATGCCTGTGTCATCAGCAAACAAAGATTTGTGGCAACCCTGAGGCAAATCAGGGAGGTCCGAAGTGAAAATGTTATACAATATAGGCCCAAGAATGCTACCCTGAGGAACTCCTGCCCTAACAGGTAGTCGATTAGATTTGGAATTTTGATAATTTACTTGAAGAGTTCTGTCAGTTAAATAATTTTGAACTAATTTCATAATATAAAGTGGAAAATTAAACTTTTTCAATTTAGCAATCAAACCTTCATGCCAAACACTGTCGAATGCTTTTTCTATGTCTAGAAGAGCAACTCCAGTTGAGTGGCCTTCAGATTTGTTTGAACGAATTAAATTGTTAACTCTTAAGAGTTGATGAGTAGTTGAATGCCCATGGCGAAATCCAAACTGCTCATCTGCAAAAATTGAGTTCGTATTGATGTGAAGCATCATTCTATTCAAAATTATCTTTTCAAAAAGTTTACTTATTGAAGAAAGCAAACTTATTGGGCGGTAGCTAGAAGCTTCAGCTGGATTTTTATCCGGCTTCAAAATTGGAACAACTTTTGCATTTTTCCATTTATCAGGAAAGTATGCCAAATGGAAACATCTGTTAAATAATTTTACCAAGAAAGACAAGGTACTCTCTGGGAGTTTTTTGATGAGGATATAGAAAATTCCATCATCACCTGGAGCTTTCATATTTTGAAAATTTTTAGTTATAGACCTTACTTCGTCCAAATCAGTCCCCCAGGAATCATCAAAAATATTTTCCCGAGAGAAAATATTCAGAAAATCCCGAGCAACCTGATTCTCAATAGGACTAGTAAGACCCAAACTGAAATTATGGGAACTCTCGAATTGCTTAGCAAGTTTCTGAGCTTTTTCCAAATTTGTGATCAAAATTTTACCACCTTCTTTAAGCGCTGGAATAGGCTTTTGAGGTTTTTTCAAAATTTTTGTGAGTTTCCAAAAGGGTTTGGAACTCGGGTCTAATTTAGAAATATTATTTTCAAAAGTTTTGTTCCTCAGGGCAGAGAATCGCTTTTTAATTTGTTTTTGCAAATCCCGCCAGATAACTTTCATGGCAGGATCGCGTGTTCTTTGATATTGTCTCCTACGGACATTTTTAAGACGGATCAAGAGCTGAAGATCATCGTCTATTATAATTGAATCGAATTTAACCTCGCATTTTGGTACTGAGGCAGCTCTTGCTTCAACTATAGAAGTAGTCAGAGATTCAAGAGCATAATTAATTTCATCTTTGGTTTGCAAAGGAATGTTTGGATCGAAGTTATATTCCATAAATGTTCGATACTGCTCCCAATCAGCTCTATGGTAATTGAAAGTAGAGCTGTTGGGATTACAAATTATTTCTTGGGATATTTCAAAAGTTACTGGAAGGTGATCAGAACCGAAGTCAGCATGGGTAACCAATTGGCTACAAAGTTGACATGAATCAGTTAAGACCAAATCAATAGTGGAGGGATTTCTTATAGAAGAAAAGCATGTTGGGCTGTTTGGATATTGAATAGTGTAATAACCTGCAGAACAATCATCAAACAGAATATTACCATTGGAATTGCTTTGAGCATTATTCCATGAGCGGTGTTTTGCATTAAAATCACCAATAATGAAGAATTTAGACCTATGACGGGTAAGTTTCTGGAGGTCACCCTTGAGAAAATTCTTTTGCTGGCCTACGCATTGGAATGGCAAATAGGCAGCTATAAACGTAAGTTGTCCAAATTTTGTTTCAACAGAAACTCCCAAAGTTTCAAAAACTTTGGTTTCAAATGAAGAAAGAATTTTATGTTTGATTCGTCTATGAATAATGATGGCAACGCCACCACAGGGTCCATCAAGACGATCATTTCTATAAATCAAGTAGTTTGCGTCCTTCTTAACCTTATGGGCAGGTTTAAGGAACGTTTCAGTTATAACGGCAATATGCACGTTATGAACTCTTAAAAAGTTATATAGCTCGTCTTCATTATCTTTAAGAGATCGAGCATTCCAATTTACAATATTTAATGCTTTAAAATCCATTACTGAATTTTAAAGTCATGACAATATTATTTGCAAATTTTACTCCAGTTTGAATAGCATCAAACATGGAGTTAGATTTAAGCATATCAGAAATCATGTCAATTAATGAATTCTGTAAAAATTCCATTTTGGGGGCAGTAATGCTTCCTAAGTCAAAATTGTCAAAATTTCCGTTAGAACGTTGGTTAGTATTTTGATTTCTACCCGCTGCAATAGCAGCATAGGTAGCTCCATTAGCTCGCTGAACATTGTTAGCAGCAAGGGGAGTAGGTACAGATGAAACATTTGAAGCAGGGGAGATATTTGTACCTACGGGTACGAATGTAGAATTTGTTCCTCGCTGACCGTTGTTAACAGCAGAGGAATTTGTACCTGGTCGGAAACGTGGAGCGTTTCCTACCTGACGGTTAGAACGAGATTGTAGGATCGCTTTGCGAGTCTTACATTCCCAAAAATTGGATTTGTGGTTTTCACCACAATTTGAACATTTAAATTTCTTAGGATCTTCCTTCACAGGACAGTCGTCCTTTGCGTGAGAGGAATCACCACAATTCATGCATTTAGCTGGCATGTAGCAATTTTTAGTTCCGTGACCCCATCCCTGGCACTTACGGCACTGGGTGAGGTTTTGGAAATTTCCTCCAGTCTTCCTGAAGTGTTCCCACTTCACTCGGACATGGAGCATAAGGCTAGCTTTTTCTAAGGCCTTAAGGTTGTTTAGTTCACTAGACTTGAAGTGAACTAAATAAAAATCATTAGAAATCCCGTTGCGCGAATCGCCAGGACGGGATTTCATTTTCATTTTGATTACTTGGAGTGGCACAACTCCAAGTAATTTTGCCAGTTCATCTTTGATCTGATCCAGGGATTCACCACTGGGCAGTCCTTTCATGACAACCTTGAACACACGTTCAGTTTTGGTGTCGTAAGTAAAAAATTTGTGCTTCTTCTCAGTAAGATACTTGAGAAGACATTTAAATCCGTCCAAGGTTTCAGCCAATACACGGCATTCACCCCGACGTCCAATTTGTAGTGAAAACTTAACTTTCACGAAATTCAAAAGTTCCATGCGAAGAGCATGGAAATCGGTAGTGGTTATCACAATAGGGGGAATCTTTTCCTTCGTGGCATTAAGCCTTGAAAGTTTACTAGAATTTTTCTTGGATGATGGATCATTCTCATCATCCGTGAGCAAATCAAATTGATTACTCAAATTAATTTCATCAGAAGGGGCGTCAAGAGTTTGCCCCTTTCTTTTGCGTTTAGGCGCCATGGCGGCAGTAAATTTTTATCCAATTCGACTTCCAAGCAGATTACTATAAGAATCTGAAGGATCGAAGAGGAATTTTCCAAATCGATATCCAAGCAGGATTACCTCGGGTAGGGTCCAAACAAGGATCGAAGAGGAATAAGAGTTGGAACAAGGTAGAAAATTTTTACAGGTTGAGCACTGAAAAGTGCTGTTTAAATTTGTTGTAGCTTTAGGTAGTAGTAACACTTCCTTCAGCAAAAAGCAAATAGATCCGCACGGCAAGAGAGCACGATGCGGACTGATCACGGTTTTTTTTTTTTCGGCTTTAGACCACTATGCAATGCAAAGGGGATGAAGTCAGGTGGCCTTGGTTGCCATGTTATGCGTTTGAATGTGCACATAAAGTTGTGGCGGGAATGTTTACCCTTGGTCACACCACTTCTGTTTAAAACCACATTGCCAGTTCTCAGCAGTGAATATCGTATGTTCCTGGTTTGGTGGTCGAGCACAAAGTAATTGTGTAAACCTTTGCGGTGAAATCCGTTTATTTGATCTAGTTTGACAACAACCCGCTAAATACTGTGCATACCAACCGCAGACGATTCCATCGGTTCGGCTGCTCACGTGACGACACCGCAGCTGCTTGTGGTTTTCACTTTCGGGATGATTTACAACGCATTCAGATTGTTATTGGGGCCCTCGATTATCCACAGGCGACAAGCGACAAGCTTGCAATCATCAGTCTGTGTAGGGTAGGGTGCTTCGTTTAAAAAAAAAGTGATGAATTTCTGATAGGCCACCCTCCAGTTTGACTCCAGTGAGCCTTTGCAAAAATGGTGAAGATTGATAAAGGTCTATAGGTCGCGCCAATAATTTGAATTTTGTATGTAGATTTCAGTTAATTAGCATTGGAAATTTTTTGATTTTCACTTACATTACTCTATCTTTGATTTTTGTTGTTCAAACGTTGAAAAAATAATAATATGTGGGTACTATGACAATGATCAACAAGCCTGTTGTGATGAAATTGGCGACATTATTTTGCACATATGCATTTGTCAATTTACTTCATTTTCTCATTTTTCCCAACGAACTGGAGAGCATATGAGAAATTTATCTCTTTGAATGAACAATTGAATCATTTTACCGTCCATGGTGATGCTGGACCTAGATTTGACCAGGAATTAAATCAATCATGTACTGTATCAAATCATTTGAGCTTCTATATCCAGAAGGTTATTATTGCTCAAACCTTTGCAGGGGTAAGAGGTGGGACCATCATCATCATCATTATTTTAAGACGTATTTAAGATCACATTCTTTTGTTTGGTTATCCCTACGAATACAAAGCATTGATACATATGAAAACCTTTGTCCTGATTGTCCTTTGAAATTATTATGATTTTTATTTGATGGGAGGTATTCATTTTATTTACTTCTAATACCGTTTAAAAACATGACAAACCCTCAAGGTGTTTCCTTATAGAGTCCTTTTTTCTTATCACACTACGCAATTATCTAGTTCTAGCAAGAGCACACATCTCAAGATTTACGAGATTTATAAATCTGCAAATGTCAGACATTGATTGCTTCTCCTCAGCAAATAACATGTATCTACAAGGAAACACCTGAACCGACCGGAACGAACTTGTGCTGTCTAATGTTTTGATTTCGACGAAAATACAACTAATTTGCAATCACCTTGATGTCTGATAGCACAACAGACCCTCCCTCCTTATTGTAGGGGGTGGATATAAGTGGGGCATTTGTAATATTTCTAGCTAACTACTTCTTTGTACTACTTCGTTAGTATACTAACGAAATTTGTGCCATACGTTATTTTACGTTGGTGAAATCCTACCATATATTAATTATTCATGACCATGTTAATATACCGCACCACATTCGTCATCAGGGTAGCCGCGGAAGAAGTTCTGGAAGCCCTGGGGGAAGTGGTCTATTTTCAACTCCCACAGAAACCTGTCGAGCGACATATCATTGTTCTCAGAATTGTATGGACAATGCCATATCATCTTTTCTGGATCGTATTGGTCATATGGTAACCTGGAACAGGTTTTGGAAGCCCTGAGGGAAGCGGTATTTTTTTCCATTTTATGTATTTAGAAGGATCAATCGCGTTAGCTTTACGGAGCCGATATTTCATTGCTTGTAGATTAACAAGAATAACTTAATACTACGCCCAATAGGGGTGGACCGATTATTCGCGGTTTACACGAGGTTTAAAGGGTATCCTTTTTGAGGGAAGGATCAGGGGAGGAGCATGGAAATGGGGAATCGTTGTCTCATCAGAGAGTTTTTTCGCAAGTTTTCACCTGTCGATGATGAGAGACGATGAGACTCGACGAGAAGAGGGCCCCGTAACGCAGATCACCTTTTCGTGGTACGTTCCGGGATGTAAGAGCTACCACAGATGTCTAGCCCTGATTACTTCTAACTAGAGGAAGAGGATTTTTCAGTAATCAAAGGAACACATCTTAGTCCTTGATACTTTTTAAGCCTTGGTAATACTGATAAGTTCTTGGGTTCCCTAGATCAGGGATGATTTTTAAACATGGAAAAAAAAATGGGTTAGTAAAGTCAGTTCCAGTTAGTATTTGGCCGCATCTTTTTAATTACGGTAGCGCCTCTAGTTGTGGTAGCAAGAAACTATTGACAGCGTTTTGATTCAGAAAGGTTGTTTATTAATTAGTGAAAATTTAATCAGGATTCATATACTTGTTCGAAGATGGAACGTGACAGACGTGAAAAAATTCTGCACACTCACATTTTGATGGACTATGAAACATACGTAAAAATGGACTTTGGACAAATCCCGGGCCAAACATTTTACTTTGCTAAACGTTAGGGGGATGCTCTGGATAAATTAAAATTTGTCTTTGCAGATAAATTCGTTCGCAAGTTGATGATTTGGAAAGGCAGTTGCGGAAAGAAAACAAAGGTTTTCATCACTACTGGAGCAACTATGCATGGACAACTTTACAAGAAGGAGTGTCTCCAGAACATAATTTTGCCGTTCATTCAATCACATGAAGGTCCCGTAAAGTTCTGGCCTGACTTAGCCAGCTTCTATTACAGCCACGATGTCATAGAATTGTATAAGCAGAATAATGTCGATTTTATTGAGAAAAGTATCAATCCCCCAAATTGTCCAGATTTTCGTCCCATTGAGAAATTTTGGGCAAAATAATCAAAACATCATCTGATTTGGAGAAGTGGTGGAAAAGGATGGTATATGAGGTTGACACTACTACTGTGCAAGACATGATGAGAGGTAATCCGCGAAAAGTTCGAAAATTCATCCGAAAAGCTGATGAATATTTTTTGTTGTATTCTTCCCTTAAAGCTAAATAAAAATCCTACAAAATGAAACCTTTAGCGTTTTTGTACTTTATTTCCCCTTGGAGAAATGAACGATTTTGTGCGGCCAACTTCTAAATGGAACAGACTTTAAGTCTGCATATATGTGATTCCTAATATTCTATTCATTGTTTGTGGTTAAGACAAGGGTTTTGATGCATGGTCATTATCGGTGTCATTGCCTAATTTTGTTGCTAAGGAACCCAATTTTGAAAGATAAAGGGGCCTATCTTTGGAGAGTGCTCTCACTCTTCGAAGGGTATAAATAGCGGGACCTTTCAATTATAATCGATTCCTTGCAATGAAGGCAAGAATGACAATTGCATCAAAACCGAATACTTCATAATTTATCTATAGTGATGGAGTAATAGGACATGCACTATACTAAGGACACGAGATATACTACAATGCATCAAATTACTGGTCGCAGTGGTTTTATGTCCCGGCAGCTGCGACAGAGCTGATGTCGGTGAACTTTCTCCTCCCTCTCCACCAAATCCAGTTTAACGAACGATGAGCATAAAGAGTAGATGATGATCAGAACAAATTAGGCAATTTCGACCTTTGACCATTGACGTCCGTGGCTCAAGACGGAAAGGTTTCTTTTGTACGTTTGATCGTTGCATCTCGATGACCTTCACTTGAATGGATTGCAGTGCAGACTCGTCGCTGCATTAGCGACGTTAGGTCCTTGAAGGTTGTTGCTGCTTTGCTCCTCCCAATATTGCCTTTTCGTCGGATGCAGTCGAATACTGAGCATCAGATGAACAAAATGTCCAACAATTCCGTACGTTCACCAAGCTGCTGTAGAACATTGACGTGTGCCTCAAACTTCTCTACCACACTGTGGAGCTCCTTTGCGGATTCTCGTTTGAGCGACGGGAAGTCGAAGAGCTCGTCCACGTAAACCTACTTCAGCCGAGCTGTGTTCTGGAAGTGTTCGAGCAGCAGGTTCCATGCCATCGGGTAGTTATTCGCGCTAATTGAGATCGTTTGGATGAGCTGTGCTGAATTCGACAACGACGATCGAAGGTAGTAGAACTTCTGTATACTTGAAAGACCAAGTGATGAGTGGATAAGCGACACACCCAGGTCTTTTGGGGTGAAAGGCAATCACGCTTACCACTACACCACCGGCGCCGCTATTTTTCGCTGTGTAATAGGCGCCACTGGCAGGGGTAATATCACAGAACAGATAGGTAACATGGGAGGTATTTAAATTTCAATTGGTTGCCGCAGTCGGACCCTGAGACGGTGCCGAAAAAAGTTAAGTTGCCACCCTTCTATGTGAAGGGCTTCCCTCCCGGGCTATGGGAGCAGCTGGATTTCTACATTAAGCAGGGACTTCGCTGCACCATTCAACGGTGCACGGAAGGCTACAAACTGATGGTCCCGGCCGAAAAACACTTCAACGCAGTTCAGGCCCTCTTGGACAGAATGAAGCTGGAGTACTTCTCCCACGACATCGAGGCCACCAAGCCGCTGAAAGTGGTGCTGCGCGGGCTCCACGACATGGACACCACCACCTTAATGGACGAGATTAAGGCGAACGGCCTCAAGCCGGTCGAAGTCCACAAGATGACCCGCAGCAAGGCCATCAAGTATCGTGACCAGCTCTACCTGGTCCATCTGGAGAAGAACTCCACAACCGTGAAGGATCTCCAGACGACACGCACACTGTTCCACATCGTAGTGAAGTGGGAGCGGTATAAACCCACCCACCGTGGCGTCACTCAGTGCTCGAACTGCCTATTGTTCGGGCACGGCACCAGGAATTGCCGCATGGCCAGCCGCTGCATCAAATGCGGCAAAAACCACAAGATCGACAACTGCGACAGCATCGAGGAAGCCACTCCCACATGCGCCAACTGCGGTGCCGCCCACAAGGCCACGAGTAAGGCCTGTCCGAAGCGGGCCGAATACGCCGAGATCCGGAAGAAGGCCTCGTCCAACAGCCAGCCCGGTCGCAAGAAGGTTCCAGAAAACAACGCGCAGAACTTTCCTCCGTTATCACCGGTCCAATCACGGCCAATTCCAGTGTTGCCGCCGCTCCCGCTCAACCAACAGTTGGCTGCTGCCCAGTTGGCTGCCGCTGCAGTACCCGGTCAAGCCTCCGGGCCATCGACGGATCCGCCTGCTCCGGGATTGGCCGGTACAACCGGTGAAGCTACAGACGATTCTCCGCTGTCAACGGATGAGATCGTCACACTGTTGGCCCAGGCCATCATCATCAAGCGCACCTGCGCAACAAGAACACAACAGCTCCAAGCTATCATCTCCTTCGTCACTAATTATGGACCGTGAACCCATAAAGATTGCCAACTGGAACGCTCGCTCCGTAGGGGCGAAAAACATTGAGCTTGCAGACTTCCTCCGCAAGCACGACATCGACGTGGGCCTTCTCACCGAGACCCACCTCAAGACCGGTGACAGCTTCTGGCTGCCCGACCACAGCATTGTCCGGCTTGATCGCACCAGCTCCAGGGGGGGCGGTGTCGCGGTCATCATCAAGAAAGGCATCAAGTACTGCACCCTACCCCACTACCGCACTTCCATCATCGAGGCCGTCGGCGTTGAGGTGGAAACATCGACCGGAAACGTCCGGTTCATCGTTGTCTACTGCCCCCGGCAATGTACCGTTAGCAATGGTACAGCACAGCAGTTCAAGAACGACCTTGCCATCATAACCCGCACCAATGCCCGCTTCGTAATCGGAGGGGACCTGAACGCCCGGCACGAGGCCTGGCGGAACTACCAGCAGAACCAGAACGGCCGCCTGCTATTCGACCATTCCCAGCATGGTCTCTATTCCGTCTGGTTTCCGGACGAACCAACCTTCACATCACCGACGGGCAACCCATCGACGCTGGACCTGTTCTTGGCAAACACCAGATTAGCCAAGCCGGTTGCCGTCAACGACCTGAGTTCGGACCACCAACCGGTGCTGACCGAGCTGGGCTACAACGTGGCCCCTGCACCGTGCCAGCGGAAGGACTACCATCGAGTCAACTGGGTCCAGTTTCGACGCGTGGTCGACCGCCACATCGACGACAACCCACCGCTCGACACAGTGGAGGACATCGACCGGGCCCTGGAGGGTCTCCATCAAGCCATATCCATGGCTGACGAAGAGTGCGTTCGACGAGTTCCTGTGAGGGGTAAGTTTCAAGCAATTGATTCCCACACCAAACTCTTGATTCGGCTCAGAAATGTTCGTAGACGCCAGTTTCAGCGGACTGGGGATCTGCAGTGTAAATGCGAAATGGTCGATCTGAATCGGCAGATCGCTTCCAGAATGATCTCAATCCGGAACGAGAGTTTCGGGCGGCTCGTTCAGAACCTGGACGACCGTTCCAGACCATTCTGGAAGGTTGCCAAGGTGCTGAAGTCTCACCCCAAGCCCATTCCACCACTTAGAGTCAATGACGAACGGCTTATCACCAACGAAGAGAAGGCCAATGCAATTGGGGAGCACATTGCCCAGTCGCATTTGCTTGGCTCTACAATCCCAAGTCCACTCGAGAACCAGGTTGTGCAGTGCGTCCAGACGTTAGATACCTCCCCTTGTGCCGTACCTCCAGAAGAACGGATTATAGAGGAACAAATTTGCTCAGCGCTGAAATATAGTAAAAACATGAAGGCTCCCGGGTTTGACGGAATATTCAACCTAGCGTTGAAAAATCTCAGCCCGAGGGTCCACTCGCTGCTGGCTGCCATCCTCAACAGATGCTTGGAGCTGCACTACTTTCCAAGCATCTGGAAGGTGGCAAAAATCATCCCGATCCGCAAACCTGGGAAAGACCCTTCACTACCGTCAAGCTACAGACCGATTAGCCTGCTCTCAGCGCTGAGCAAGCTGTTCGAAAAATTGATCCTCAGCCGACTAAACAAGTTTGTGGAGGAACATGACATTCTTCTTCCGGAACAGTTCGGGTTCCGCAAGGGGCATTCCACCAATCATCAGCTAGTGCGGGTGATGAATAACATCCGAAGTAACAAAGCTGTATCCAAGTCCACAGCCATGGCCTTGTTAGACGTCGAAAAGGCGTTTGACAATGTCTGGCACGACGGACTTATATACAAGCTTTGTAACTCCAACTTTCCACCATACCTTGTGAAAATCACTCGTAACTATCTCCAGCAAAGGTCGTTCAGGGTGTCGTTGAATAGTTCCCTTTCGGGACAATTTCCGATCCCAGCAGGTGTTCCGCAAGGGAGTCTGCTGGGACCACTGCTTTACAGCATCTACACGTCGGACATCCCTCCTCTAGGAGACGGTTGCGTGTTCTTTCTGTTCGCAGATGACACCGCGATAGCCGTCAAGGGTAGGATGCCTCGTGAAATTACGAACAAGCTCCAACGATGCCTTGACACCTTTACTGATTATGCCACCACGTGGAAAATCAAAATCAACGCCTCGAAAACCCAAGCGATCATGTTCCTTCACAGACAATCACCAAAACTTAAACCGTCTCCCTCCTGTACCGTAATAATGGATGGTACAAGGGTCGAGTGGTCCACTGATGTTACTTATCTCGGGATGTTGTTCGATGAGAAGCTCCTGTTCCGCTCGCACATAGAGAAAACCCTAGTTAAGTGCTCCGCCTTGGTTAGGTGTTTGTATCCGCTCATTTGCCGCAGATCCCGCCTCTCAAGGCAAAACAAACTGGCTGTTTACAAACAGATCATAGCCCCCGCGATCTTCTATGCCGCCCCGGTGTGGGAATCGTGCGCTCAGACCCACAGGAACAAAATCCAGGTTGCACAGAATAGAGTGTTGAGGATGATCCTAGATCGTCCATTCGACACAAGAATAGCAGACCTCCATCAAGAGGCAGAAATTCCCAAAGTAGATTCCAAAATTGATGATATGACAACTAAATTTATTCAAAAATGCAATCTTTCTGAACATGCTTTAATAAGCAATTTGTACATAGTAGGTTAAGTGTATATAGTAGAGTAGGTTAGTTTTAAGCTGTCAATAGTAGTATTAAGTAGTTTCTCTTCAAATTCTAAAAACAAAACAAACCAATCCCACCAAGGTGGTCGACCGTGTACTAAGTCTAGGACTAATTCTGTAAAACAAATTTTGAATTTTGCCCATACCTAAAGATGAAGAAAGCAATTAAATCACTTAGTAAAAAAAAAATTATATGGTAATCGTCCAAGTTAAACTGAAATAAAGATCATTTAAACTAACTAAAACTAACTGCTTTTGCTCATTTTCGCTTCGGACGGCGTGGCACTTGGTCCTGCAGTAAGCAGGACCAAATCAGCGGCTAAAGGTGGATCGCGGAGTGACCACAATGAGGAAAAGTAATATATGTAAACCCCCTCCGCCTTTCACATTAACCCCTCCCCCTCCCCCCTTCACAACAATCTCTCCCCCCCCCCTAGACAACCTTTCCTAAACCCCCCCACATTCATCAATGACCTTTCCTATCCCTCCCCCCCATAAACAACCTCTCCTTACCCCCCCCCACTCTCAACAATAACCCGAAAAAAACATAGACTTTGACGAACTCTTTTTTCCGGGAAATATATTTTAATTAAATCACGATGATTAGTAAAAACAGAAGTTTTTCTCTTAATTTCTTCCCACACCAAAACTTTCAAACTTTAACAAAAATTGCTTGAAAGACATATATTCACTGATATTAAGTTGGTGAATTACACACAACTGACGGTAAAACATATCTGGTACTTCTATATATGCAATTATATTAACATCCAAAATCCATCCAATTTAAATATTCTGCACAAAAGAAACGTTCTGCCCCGCCCCCATTCATAATAAAATGGCGGGAAATCCTGTCAGTTGTGGGGCTTAGAAAGTATGTTTTGTGCAGAATATGTAAAAAAGGAGGGACGTCGGATGTTAACCTAAATGCATATATCCTGCATCATAGATAGAGATAGATAGATAGGTTCTACGGCATACTGCGGTCGTGTCTAGGACACAACCCTTTAATTTTTTTTTGTTTAGTAATAGTGACATTATCGAGGGGCAACACATCTAAGTCTTAATCCTAGATGCTCGAAAAATCTAACGCTAGCGAATCACTCTACGCAACATATTTTACATTTCAAGCCTCTAAATCTATCTACTCGCATCGCGATCCAACTTTTTGCCGGAAATCTACAAAATCTTCATCAATATTTATTCTATCTACTTATCACGCGCGCATCTCAGGACAGCAAAACAAAATGTTCTTTGCATCTAAGATAGAGTCACACCCCTCGCACATTATATGCTAATAAAATACCGAATAAATTTTACCATTATTGATATTTTAATTTAAAATTAATTTTCTATCAATTCACGTGATCGAACGCAGCTCGTCCTTTGGTGGTAAGTGCAGTCATTAGCAGTGCATAACACATAATTTAACGAATCGCGACATGACATGAATGAAGTTTTATGTGATTTCACTTCGTGTTGAGCTCGGTGTGTTCGCAGTTGATGATTTTTAGCGTTTCAGCGTTTCCGTCTTGTGCCGTGAACACGTAACATATTTTTTAAATAAGACGTAAATATTGTGGTGTGAGAAACTGTTTTAATTCAACGTTTGCATAAAGTGCTGCATTTTATGCCTTAGGAAAAAGTCAGTGAAGTTGCTCATAAAAAAATTGAGAGTAAAAAAGTTAAAACATTTTAACACTTCTAGATGCACCGACGTTCAATTTGAGTGGCTTGAGAATATCGATCCAACAGTGAGGGAAAACCAAGCCACCCGAAATATTTTTGTATTCTCAGATCACTTCTTATCCACAGATTTCATCAATGCTTCATGCAAAAGCAAACGCTAAGTAAAATGCTTATTGTGGAGTAAGACGATCACATCAAAGAAAAACTGTATTTATGATTTTTCTGCTAATTCTAGTACGATTATCATAATTCCGTACACTTTGATATTCAAAAACACATTTGGAATAAAAAATATTCAAAGTTTAACGATAGAAAATAGAGGAAATGTCGGATTCAGCACTTCTTTACCTATTATCATCAGCGGGTATTTATTTGCATCATGTTCCAATACATTGTTCTGCAAAAACATAACACTCTAAGTCGGTGCTCTAAGACTTCATTCACTCCCCTGGCGATAAAAGGCAAAGAAGTGCCGAGGCCGACATTCCCCCTAATTAAAAAACTACAAAGGACAGCCCTATGGGGTTGTATGCAATGGTGACGTTGGACTACGTGGTCTTATATAATAAATCTTATTTGTTAACTGCAGCAGGAGCTTGTGTTTTGAGTAGAAATACGAATTTGAGCACGGTTCTCTCTGTTTAAACTCTTTAATATAACGCGCTTGACATAGATGGCCCACAGCGACTCACGAAGAGCTACTGACTCCGATCAATAGCGGTGCGGCTTCTTCCTCCTTCTATGGATGCTCATGTGGGCTGCAGCTCGCTGCTTGCAGGCAGCCACCACTCACGACGTGGTTATTGAATAAACACCTTTTGGTGAGACCGGATGGAATTCAACTTTGAAATCTGTGTTAGGAAAATCGCTTTTCGCAGGCAATGGGTGATAATTTTAATAATCATAGCAACAGTTGCACATTCGTGCAATTTTCAATAATGACATTTTGAAAAATGATAAAGTCTTAAATTTGACAGATACGTGGAAATATTTTTGATCGATTGGTGATAAAATTATTGAAATTGGTCAAGGTGCAGCTGAGTTATTAACGGTCAAAATCTTTCATAATTTTGTTACATGTTCCATTTTCGGTTTTCATAAAGTGTACCCCATATAGAAATCACAGACGTAGTCATACGTCAAAATATCAAATGTTTCATTCATCCTGAATTCTCAAAACTATATTCAATACACATGCAGGTCGCTCTACCTGTAGGATTTGAAAATATCTTGGGTTGTCAGAGGATATGTCGAAGGAATGACAGGGAAACTCTCTTTACTCCAATGGCATTTCTCATGGCCGTGTGCGTTTGTGTTAAAAAGCAAAACATCTTTCTTCTTTCATTTTTATGCGTAAAAACCGTCGTCAAGAAAAAGCGAAATGATAATGCATTTCGTCGTAGAAAAAAATCGTTCCATTCACGACGGATGACCCCATTGTTTACGATTTATGAGAGGGAAAGCGAATACGAACTTATCTGTCATGTAGTATATAGTAACTTGCCGTCTCTTTTGTTCTTTCAGTCCTCCTGGTAGCAGTTAGTGGGACACTACACTCGACATAGGAATTGGCGTTGACGAGAGCTCTGTTACTCTTTACTCCTATCATGAAAAGCAAATCAGTGGCGCCTTGTTGCCAGTTTTCCCAGACTTTTCGATTCGTTGCGTGTGTGATAATATTTTTTGCATTCCTTTGCTTAATGCCTTTGATTTTTTGATCGAGTAATTCAATGAGACAATTAAATAAATGTTGTCATTGTTAGCAGTTTTTAATCCAAGGGTAGTTGTGTACTAGGATTTAATATTTTTCTTTCAATCTGGCATTGCTGGTACTGGTATAATTGACAACAAGAATCGTACAGTACTATCCTAATATTTTGATCATGTGAATCAAATGAAAACTTTACCGTTTTTTAATGTACGTTAAATTATTTTTTTACTAAAGATTGCTAGTATTGAAAAGCCAAACGCAACGGATTATAATTATGTTATGCATGCACAGCTTATTTGACACATGATCTTTATTAGCATATTTGTATAGCTTTCACTTATTAGTGAATTTATGAATTTAAGGAATAAACGTCAGTAGAAATTCATCAAAAAGTATTTGAAATTATATATTGCACACAAGAGGGTGTCAATGCATTCAGATTTTAGTTTTATTTTAATAGTTAATATTTTTGGGCTATTTAACATGACGTAAATTACAAATAATACAACGGTCGTGCTGGTGCACTTGATGAACGGACAAAAAAAAAGATAGTATCGTAAGTTGGGCGGTAAATTGGACCAAAAACACACAATTTTCATCCGTTCCTTATCAAATTCACATTTTAGTGAGGAAATTATTTTTAGGCATGCGATTATATTCAACAATAATATATTTACGACTGTTGAAGAGA
>NW_027040886.1:0-25000 GCF_037179485.1 Ochlerotatus camptorhynchus
CCCACACAATATGCCTATTTCTAGAATCACGATGACGTATACCGACCGGAAATCGATGTCGCCATTTTTAAATTCAAGATGAAAGCATAGTTCTGTTAGAGTATCGGTTTTTTCATCTCTCTTTACCAAACTCCTCCTTTGGAGAGGGATGGTGAGGGGTGCCCCCCCCCCCCGCCACCACTGAAATGTTAAATTCAGTCCTCTACATCCGTAATAAGCACGCGAGGCTCAAACCTTTGTAGACTACTATTTTTTTAACTACTACTATTAAATCAATTGTCAAAAATCCATCATCACCATTGTGGCGAACAAAATAGTTTTTGCAGTGCTACAATAATTATTAAAAAGTCGTTATAACAGCTATCCATACAAAATAATCCGTTAAAAATAACTACGTCAAGATACATAATTTGTCAATTCATAAAAAAAATCACTGGATAACCGTTCAAAACACAATTTAACGTGTGAAATGCAATGCCTCTTAAATTCTGCTAATGTTGTTGCACGTTTAATGTGTCTAGGCATCAAATTGAAAACATTTATTCCTTTAAAATATAATGAATTCTGTGAAGCACAAGTCAAGAAATGTGGTATTCTTATTTCATCCGCGTTTCTAGTATTATATCTATGATAATCACTTCCTCTTCAATTCGATCACACAAATTCGAGGCAGCAAAACGTTAACTACTTTAAAAATGAACACCATAGTCAAATATACAATTCTTTGCTTCACCGACAACCATTGTAAGGCGTCTAGCATCAAAGTTGAGGAAGTGAATCTATTGCATCGTAAAATCAAACGCATTATTTTATTTTGCAAGCGCTGTAATCTCGATATTTGTGTTTCATTGGACAGAAATAAAATGTATGGGCAAAAGTCTAGATGAGGAGAGATGATTGATTTGTATAGCTGTATTTTACTGGCAATAGTTAAATCGTTTTTCAATCGACATAGAATTCCATACTTCTTGGCAATTTTCTTGATGACATTGTCAATGTGAGAGTTGAACTTAAGTTTGTCATAAATAATCACGCCAAGATATTTAATCTCCAGAACGCGATCAATAGTCTCATCATCAATTACAACAGAGACGTTCTCATTTAATCGATTCCGCGAAATTACCATACATTTTGTTTTACTTGTATTCAATTTTAACTGCTTACACTTCAACCATCTACTTAGATAATGCAAATCTTCATTCAAGTGTGAGACGGCAACTTCTAAATCCTTAACTGCAATGAATAACACAGTATCATCTGCAAAAAGATATATGTCGCAAAACCGTAAAACACGTCGCAAGTCATTAATATACATAATAAATAAAAGGAGCCCTAATACACTTCCCTGGGGCACTCCAAGGTTATTCCCCACGGGACTGGAAACATAATTATTAAAAACATTCCGTTGAGTTCTGTCAGACAAATAGCTTTCAAGCCAGTTATATGCAGTACTCGTAATTCCAAAGCGCTTGATTGTACTTAACAGTAAGGGCCTAGAAATTGTTTCAAAAGCCCTAATACACTTCCCTGGGGCACTCCAAGGTTATTCCCCACGGGACTTGAAACATAATTATTAAAAACATTCCGTTGAGTTCTGTCAGACAAATGGCTTTCAAACCATTTATATGCAGTACTCGTAATTCCAAAGCGCTTGATTGTACTTAGCAGTAAGGGCCTAGAAATTGTTTCAAAAGCGCGTTTCAGATCCAAAAAAACAGCAACAATCGTATCTTTACGCTCCAAGTTGTCTTTCCACTTTGCTAACACCAAATTCAACGCAGTTTCACAAGAAGGACCTTCCCGATATCCCGATTGTTCTGGTATCAACAAAGAGTTGCTATTCAAATAATCCAACAGCTGGCCTTTAACAACAAGTTCTTAGATTTTCTCTAATGTGTGCAACATGTTGATGGGACGAAACTCTTCGGCTTTAATTGTTCCAGCAACTTTTTGAATAGGAACCACTAAGGATTCCTTCCAAATTTGTGGCACATGTCCATTCTGCAATGATTTATTAATAAGGTCCAGAAAGATGTGGCCAATGACATGAAAGCAATCTTGAATAACTCTAGCATTAACATTATCTACTCCAGTCGATTTTCCTAATGAAAAACAAATAACTCTAAGTTCATCTAATGTAATTGTGTGAAAAACTTCAAATCTACAACTACTATTAACTGGCTGTTTTATTTGGTCAGGTTCATCGTCCAATTCAATGGATTGATTAATCAATGAAACACTTTCAACAAAATAATCATTAAACTTAGATGCAATTACTTGTTCTGACTGTTCTAATGTGCCATTAAAAGTTATGGACCGCGGTTTGCAATTACAAGGTTTAAATAAAGATTTCAAAATGTTTCATAACTCTTGGCTGTCGTTTTGATGCTGATCAATCTTCCTTTGAACATATTCGCAACGAGTTTTCTTTATCGATTGTGAATACTTATTACGCGCGATTGTGTACCTATTCCAATGATTGTCATTATAAGATCTACAAAACTTTTTGTACCATTTGTGCCTTTTCCATTTAAGACGCAAAAGATCCAAATTGTACCAGCTGTTCGAGTTTTTTAAAGAAACCAACTTTTGCTCAACTAGTTGATTGGTACACGTTTTCAAAGCGTTATTAAGAACAGCTGCACGCAAACCAAAAAAATATTACAATGAATGTTAGTTCCATTTCCTATCATCCTCTGTTCATGAACATCGCAGCGAATGTTAGAAGTTGCCTTGCCTTTTTGTCTTTTTTATTTTGTGTTCTGTCTGTGCTTTCACCTACACAAGCAAGCATTTGCCTTGATTTTTATGTATAACATGGTAGAACGACGCACACAATTGCCTCGAATCTAGGAAGTCGAGTGTGAGAGGAAATGAGCGCTTCTTGTTTGCTTTTAGGCTCTTCTTATTCAGAAGCATGGAGAGAGCAGTGGAGGAAGCACAGGTCTGATAATCGCAACGTTCGTTGTTCGAGTCCAGCCGGCAACCTTTTTCCTTTTTTTTTCGACATAATTTATTTACCTAACTAATACACTCTACATTTTTCGGTCTCCAATTTTCTTGCATTGGATTGCAGCTAGGTATATCGCATCCTCGGTTCATGAGCGCTTCTTGTTTGCTTTTAGGCTCTCCTTATTCAGAAGCATGGAGAGAGCAGTGGAGGAAGCACAGGTCTGATAATCGCAACGTTCGTTGTTCGAGTCCAGCCGGCAACCTTTTTCCTATTTTTTTTTTCGACATAATTAATTTACCTCACTAATACACTCTACATTTTTCGGTCTCCAATTTTCTTGCATTGGATCGCAGCTAGGTATATCGCATCCTCGGTTCATGCGGTCTCCACTTACAACCTCTGATGATGAATCCCACATAATTGTAAGCGAATCTTACATCCACCGGTTGGGTGTGTAGATTCATCTAAGTTACCGGCCGCGAATGGAAAATCCACGCTCCTCTCAACAAGATTCGAAACAGCTTGCTTCGATTATTTCCTAAAGCACTTCAATTTTACAAAATTATCGTTATCGTTAACATGGTCTAAGACATTAATCACTAAAGTCTCATGATCGGTTATTTTCAAATCAGTATCCGTGACTGAACAAATGGAATCGAAATGGGAATAAACGTGGTCAATTAAAGTTCTACTGTGGAAATACGCGTATATTCATTTACCATTTGCTTTAAATTAAAAAAAAACTCAGCTAAACGCTTCAAATGATTCGAATTATGGTTATCACGCCAATTAATATTAAAATCACCAGCCAATATATTTAATTTACTAGAATCAAGGAATGTCTCGAGCCAGTTCTCTAAAACTTCAACAAAACGCTGGTCACTAGAACTGGGAGAATGATACAAAACACCATAATTACCCATCTTCATGCCACGTACAACTGTAATGCCCTAGAACCAGTTGGTACGAAGGTTGAATTGAACTGATTCTTTGACATAAATAGCAACACCGCCAGTGTGTCTAGAATGTGATAAAAAAGC
The DNA here is from genome assembly GCF_037179485.1 of Ochlerotatus camptorhynchus. Lineage (NCBI taxonomy): Eukaryota > Metazoa > Arthropoda > Insecta > Diptera > Culicidae > Ochlerotatus > Ochlerotatus camptorhynchus. The sequence continues at coordinate 3,994 of NW_027040886.1, forward strand.
AGCAACAATATATCCCGGAATACTATACTGATCAAAAGCTTCAGTTTCTACAGTACGAGTTTCAGATAAGAAAACTAAAATAGCACGTGTTTCCTCAACAATCTGACGTAATGCTACGTAGTTTGTTGACAACCCCGAAATATTCAAATATAAAAAATCGAATTGATTGACATTCCTGGAACTTGGTTGCTATTTATTGAAACGCAAGCTGCTTTTCTTCTGATCAAAAAGTCTTTTATAGAGCAAACATTCCGAGCTAAATGCGGCATGGTTGACGCTCGGGTTGACGTCCAAGTTCATTTTTTGTTCTTTATTCATTTTCAAACAATTAATACATTTCAATACAGTTGACGTACACTCCGACGTTTTGTGTTGTTGGCTGCACCTATCACACATAGAAATACGTAATCTTACACGTGACGGAATTCATCTTTGACATAATGGATGAGACGTAAACAAACATGTCATGTAAAATTAAGTGCTCCGGGACTGAAAAGTTCGAAAATACGTTCGATTGAACTGCATTTCGTGTCTATTATGACTCAATTTTATGTCAAAATTGACGCTCGCATATGTCAGTTTCAGATAAGAAAACTAAAATAACACGTTTTTCCTCAACAATCTGACGTAATGCTACGTAGTTTGTTGACAACCCCGAAATATTCAAATATAAAAAATCGAATTGATTGACATTCCTGGAACTTGGTTGCTATTTATTGAAACGCAAGCTGCTTTTCTTCTGATCAAAAAGTCTTTTATAGAGCAAACATTCCGAGCTAAATGCGGCATGGTTGACGCTCGGGTTGACGTCCAAGTTCATTTTTTGTTCTTTATTCATTTTCAAACAATTAATACATTTCAATACAGTTGACGTACACTCCGACGTTTTGTGTTGTTGGCTGCACCTATCACACATAGAAATACCTAATCTTACACGTGACGGAATCCATCTTTGACATAATGGATGAGACGTAAACAAACATGTCATGTAAAATTAAGTGCTCCGGGACTGAAAAGTTCGAAAATACGTTCGATTGAACTGAATTTCGTGTCTATTATGACTCAATTTTATGTCAAAATTGATGCTCGTATATGTCAGTCTCAGAGCACCTAAATTTACATCATTTTTTCTATCCATGCTCTTGTGCCCAATTTTTCCACATTTGAAGCATCTCAACACATTAATCGCAGGAACTATCGAGTACCGATCAAATCCTACATTTACTTTTGTCGCACATAATAAACATTTATACGTATCGACATCGACTTCAATTACAACACTAAACTTGTTATAAGTGAAGCGTGGATTTTCAAACATGTTCACTACTTTTACATCATTAATAGACTTTTTAAGTAGTCAATGAAGACATCGGAGGAATATTGATCGCTCATGCCCACTATTTTCAATCTTGGCACCGACGTGGGAACAACAGCACTATAGTTTTCACCCAGATTGTTTTCAATAATATTTTTCACATCACTTACATTTGTTCCTGTTGCACACTCAACAATAATGGAGCCATCTTTACCATTCCTAAAATGACTGATTTTGTGTGTGTTTTGGGTTAACTGAGTTTTCAAAAACTTACGAGTATCTTCGCAAGGTTTTTTTGACTCTTTCGGTTTAATCGCAATGACCGGACGAGTCTTACGATTATCTGGTTTGTTACTTTTACTGTTACTGTTACTATTAGTTTTACTTTGACTAGCACGACTATGTCTTTTTACAACATCCGCAAAACTCGCATTTTCTTGAAATACAACATCATCATCATTATCACTATTTTGTATTTTACGTTTTTTGCGTCTGGTATTTTGGTCCGATTCTGACTGAATCGTCCTAGATGAACTGCGCTGATAATTTTTTACAGCTAATTGGTTTTCCGCATCAATTTAAAAAAATGAACTTTTCATATTATCCAATTTCTCACAAATTAAATTTTCAAGACCATTTACATTTATTCTAATGTCTGCCATCCCGCTTTTAACCGCGATGTCCACCTGAGCAGCAATGTGATCTCGCATACCAGTGATAGAGTCCGAGAGTTGAAAAACCTTCTTCATCTCTTCCTCTATCCTTTTGACGCGCAAGATCAGATCATTCTGCTCGTCACAACTCTGATCTGATAGACAACTGTAAGATGGTTGAGAACCACTGACATAAAACAGAATCATAAATTAACCTAAAGGCCATCCGCCTCAAAATATGCTTCGCATCCAATATGCATAACAGACAACTCAATTACAAACATGTGACACTGCATAGCTATCGTTCAATTCTTTCACTCGTCACCTCCCGCGTAGGCTCCGTCCTCGGGTGCACTCGAACAAAAGGGTTTCAAATTGCACTATCGAGTAGGGCCAATGCCATCCAAATTTCTCTGACTTTGCAGTCTTGTAAATGGTTCTCCAGCCGTCTCTTTTTCTCTTACTGTTAATATAGATAGGCAAACATTGTACGAATCATATATAAGTAAGAATCTTTCAATAAAGAAAAGACACTTCAAACTTACTTCTTGACAAGCAATCTACTGCGAGTCATTAGGTCCGTTCTGGTGGATACCGCTCTGGTCCACCATAGTCCGGATACCTATTCGTCTCCGAAAAGACCTTCTCCAAGCAAAGTAAATGAGAACTTGCAACATGGCTGACCGTTGACAGCTCATGGCGCGAGAAGTTAAAACCGCGATATTTTAAATCGATATAACCGTCATACGAAAAGTGTTAGCGCATTACAATGGGGAAACCAAATTCAAAAAACTCAATAAAAAGTGAAAATCCCCAAGTGCAAGTACTAAACCAGCTAGAGTGGCACGAAGAGCTGCACAAAGAACATGATTTTAAAATCACAATTATATTGGTGCTAGTGGCAATACAGTTGTGCATCACAATTTTCAGACTGTACAAAGACCACACGAAGGTCCAAGCGCTGAAAGCAGCCAAATCAGTAGCTCACATAGACACAGTTTAGTGAAGAAAAACATAACATGTTACAGTGCGACTATCTCATTGTCATTGACCTTCGCGTTTACGTGCGGCCATGGGAGCAAAACAATTAGTGGATACTTTGAAAAGACTACAAGTAGCCCACGCAGTGAACGTACCAGTGTATGTGGACACTACAATAAAAAGCATTCTTAATTTATTGAATATGCTAGAAACTGAAAAGTGTGCGACGATAACAAAGAAACATAAAACATACCGCCTAGTGGAAGTGACGAACGAAGTAACAAAAATAGAAGTATTCCCACAGTTTATCCACTCAAAAGCACACAAGTTAAACAAATACGCTAAAGAATTCCTGAACGGTAAAAATGGACAATTAATAGTTTCAACTAGCCAAGGCTTTATGTCGCATGAAAAAGCAATGAAGAAGAAAATTGGTGGACAAATTATAGCATATATCTGGAGAAAACAGTGATTAGTGATCGATGCGCGAGTTTGTCGATCATCATCAGCAGCTTGTCGTACAACAGTAGCTGAACTTATGCAGTAACGCTGAATGGTGTTGAGGAGTGCGCCTCCACCAAATAGCGAAATGTATCATCTTGTCGTCCATAAGGTCATCCAGAAGGAAAACAGCATTAACAACTGAAACCCGGAAGGTGTTGAGGAGAGCGCCTCCGCCTAACTGTAAGCTATATTTTAATTTAAAATTATTTTATTCATGCTAGAAATAATTGAAAACGAGGTCCAAACATTAATAAAATTTTTGAGTAATTTGAAGAAATCTAAATTTAATAAAATAAGGACCCAGACATTACATGCAAAATCAATTTATGCTGAAAAATTAACTCAAGATATCGAAAAAACGCTTATTTTGCATGAGGCAGAAATAGTAGATTCTAGTTTAAAGTTTTTATCAAAATGCACTAGGGAAACGAATTACGAAATACAACAAATTATCAAACTTAAAATAATAGAAAACGGAATCATGCCAGACCCACCAGCCCAAAACGTCGCAATGTTCGATTTAAAAACAGCGACTGGATTGATCCAAAAATATGATGGTTCAGCGACAGAGCTGGATGCGTTTATCGACTCGGTAAATTTACTGAGGGAAATAACAGCCGATGCGCATACTGCTACGGCAATAAAATTTATTAAAACAAGAATTAGTGGTAAGGCACGATCTGCTCTGCCGGCCAACCCACAAACGTTTGAAGAAATTACAGATTCTATCAAACAAGTTTGTCAAAATACCGAAACACCGGATTCAATAATAGCCAAGTTGAAAGCTACTCAAAATAAAGGGGATAAGCAAAAATTTTGTGACGAGGTGGAAACACTCTCGCAAAAATTATCGACGTTGTACATCAATAACAACATACCAGCTGACGTAGCTAAAAAAATGGCGACGAAAGCAGGAGTAGACGCATTAATAAACGGTGTATCAAACTCCGAATTGAAAATTATTCTGAAAGCTAGCGAATTCAACACAGTACAAAAAGCAATACAGAAAATCAATGAAACAAAAACTGAGCCAACATCCCAAATTTTTTCTATGCATTCTAACAATCAACGAGGACGAGGACGTCAAAACTACAATAAATTCCAAAACACAAATTCAAATCGATACCGTCCAAATAATGATTACAACCGGAGGGAAAATTTCTCCAATAACAACTACAGAAGAGACAATAATAGGGGAAATTCAAATTTCCGAGGCAATCCTCGCGGCAACTATCACAATGATAGGAGAAATAATTTCAACAAACTCGTCGCAAAGTAAAAGTTCGCCTTAAAGAACACAAAAATGCTGTCGACAACAATAAATCAAACGATTCAGCTGTGGCGGCGCACACGACGGCCTCCAATCATCAAATTGATTGGAAAAGTGCGAAGCTCATCAAAAAAGTACGAAAACCCTCACACCTCAATGCATGGGAATCAATGCATATCAACAACACACAGGAACCACTGATGAATGAAGATGATCCTCCCATCACATCATCTTTGTTCAACTTGACGAAGCTGAAAATACAGTAACAACTCTCTTCTCTGGACGTCTACACAACAGCGTAGCAATCCTATTGTAACCAGTCGGACATTGTCCCGTAGATGGGCAGCATCGCGCCCGAAACCGGTCGACAGAAAGGTAATTTTTAATCCGTTTTAAATTTTGTAAGAACGATAAGTGTTGTGTCTTGTCTCGCGTCGCGTGTTATGTGTGTCATAAACACTTCTGAAAATATTGTAAAAATGAACAAAAACTTTCGAAAACAATTGATACCTTTGAAAAATTATAATATATACTCATACGATGAGTTGAAAGATGAGAATCGATCTACTAAATTATTATCTGAACTAAAAACAGATCACATACCTTGTAACTATAAACAAAAATTGATTGAACTCTGTACTAAATACAATGACATATTTGCCTTAAAAGGAGATACGCTTACATGTAACAATTTCTACAGACAATGTATAAACTTAAACGATAATAGTCCAGTATACATAAAAAACTACAGAATCCCTGAAGTACACAGAAACGAAGTTAATATACAAGTTGAAAAAATGTTAAACGATGGAATTATTCGATCATCATTCTCATCCTACAACTCTCCCATTTTGTTGGTTCCAAAGAAATCAACCAACGATGAAAAGAAATGGCGCCTCGTGGTCGATTATAGGCAACTTAATAAAAAAATAATTGCCGATAAATTTCCTTTACCCAGGATAGATGACATATTAGATCAACTGGGTAGAGCCAGATACTTTTCAACTCTTGATCTGATGTCAGGATTTCATCAGATCGAGATAGAAGAAAACTCCAAAAATTATACCGCTTTTTCCACGATTACAGGTCATTATGAATTCAATAGGTTACCGTTCGGATTAAATATTTCTCCGAACAGTTTCCAAAGAATGATGAGTATAGCACTCAGTGGTTTACCACCCGAGTGTGCTTTTCTATACATCGATGACATTATCGTTATCGGATGTTCTGTGAATCATCACATGAAAAATTTAGAACACGTTTTCAAGAAACTTCAACATTTTACCTTGAAGCTAAATCCTGAAAAGTGTAATTTTTTTTGTTCAGATGTTACCTACCTTGGGCATCATATATCTCGACATGGCATATTACCAGACAAATCCAAACATGCAACTATTATAAATTACCCTACACCACAAAATTGCGATGATGTCAGAAGGTTCGTAGCCTTCTGCAACTACTATAGGAGATTTATACCCTATTTTTCAGAGATTGCATCACCTTTGAATGCACTCTTAAAGAAAAATGCAAAATTCATTTGGAATGAAGATTGTAAAAATGCTTTTGAAGAGCTAAAAAACAAATTAATTTCACCACAAATACTTAAATTTCCGGATTTCACAAAACAATTTATACCAAGTACTGACGCATCGAAGAATGCATGTGGCGCAGTTCTATCACAACCATACGGTGATATTGACTTACCCATTGCATATACTTTGACCACTAGACTATCAGTACTTGTAGCCCATTGCATATGCGAGCAGAACTTTCACTAAAGGAGAAAGAAACAAGTCCACAATCGAACAAGAACTTACTGCGATTCACTGGGCAATAACATATTTCAGACCATACCTCTACGGCAGACGATTTACTGTGAGAACAGACCATCGTCCGCTAGTATTTTTATTTTCGATGAAAGACCCATCCTCCAAACTGACAAGGATGAGAACTGATTTGGAAGAATTTCATTTCAATATAGAATACGTGAAAGGAAAAGAAAATGTCGGGCCTGACGCTTTATCACGTATCATTATAGATTCTGAGGAACTTTCAAATATAACCGCTTTGCCAGTCCAAACGAGGTCTATGACAAGACAGAAACCGAATCCTCAAAACAATGAGCCAGCTATTGAGACTGATCACCTCAGAGCGTATGACTCGATAAATAACATTGACGCATTTGGGTTACCAAAGTTAGTGTTTTCAATCTCGAAAAACGACCTATACATAAAACTAATGACTAAAAATGTGAAAAAGGATCTTGCTTTAGCGCATTTTCCTTATGCATTAAAAAACTTTGATTTGAAGAAATATATTGTTACAATAAATGAAATGGCCAAAAAACTAAGAATGAGAAAATTAGCAATTGCAGACAACAACATAATATTCTCTTTAATAGAAAGACAGATGTTCAAAATAATTTGCAACGAAATAATAAAAGATGTCGACATAATACTTTATAAACCAGCACAAATTATTACGTGCGAAAACGAAATAAATATAATCATTGCAGAAAACCACAATACCCCTACGGGAGGACACGTCGGTACATCAAGATTACTAAAGAAATTAAGAAGTTCATTTTACTGGAACAACATGAAAGCAACTATTAACAATTATGTTAAAAAATGCACAAAATGTATACAAAATAAACACACACTAAAAACTAAAGAAACGTTTATCGAAACCACAACACCAACCAACCCATTCGACATTGTGTCCATCGATACGATAGGACCTTTCACGAAATCCATAAGTGGAAATCGTTACGCATTAACTGCACAATGCGAATTAACAAAGTTCATAATAGTAGTACCTATTATTGATAAGCAAGCGCAAACACTTGCGAAAGCATTTGTCGAAAATATTATCCTTGTACATGGGTGTCCCTTGATAATTAAGTCAGACATGGGAACCGAGTACAAAAATGAAATGTTTCAAAACATGTGTGAGTATCTACACATAGAGCACAAAATTGCAACAGCATATCACCCCGAAACTATGGGAAGTTTGGAAAGAAACCACCGCTGTTTAAACGAATACCTTCGTCAATTTATAAGCGAACAACACGACGATTGGGATACCTGGTTAAAATACTACGTTTTCAATTACAACACAACCCCACATACTACACATCAATATACACCATATGAATTAATACATGGTAGAAAAGCTAACATGCCACAATCAATACAAAATTTTACAAAATTAGATCCAATTTACAATTACGATTCCTATTTTACAGAGTTAAAATTCAGAATCCAGTCAACTATCAAGAAAACAAAGGAACTATTACAAAAATCAAAATTAAACAGCATCAACAAACAAGTATCAGAAAGCAATCCAATAGACGTTCAGATAGGAGAAACAATATGGTTGAAAAAAGAAAATCGTAGAAAGCTTGATGCAGTATATACAGGTCCATTTACAGTTGTTGAAGTAAATCATCCAAATGTTACCATTGAAAGTACAATAACTAAAGAAAATCAAATTGTTCATAAAAATAGGATTAGAAAAATATGATTATAACCTGAAAATTTTATCTAAATTATAAAAAAAAAAAATAAAAAAAAATATATATATATATATATCAAAACTATGTAACACAGAGGCAACTGGAGAGCAAAACCCAAAGAATGACTTCATTTCATTTCATGCCATTACATCATTCTCTAAAAGGGGGAAGGTGTAAGATGGTTGAGAACCACTGACATAAAACAGAATCATAAATTAACCTAAAGGCCATCCGCCTCAAAATATGCTTCGCATCCAATATGCATAACAGACAACTCAATTACAAACATGTGACACTGCAATAGCTATCGTTCAATTCTTTCACTCGTCACCTCCCGCGTAGGCTCCGTCCTCGGGTGCACTCGAACAAAAGGGTTTCAAATTGCACTATCGAGTAGGGCCAATGCCATCCAAATTTCTCTGACTTTGCAGTCTTGTAAATGGTTCTCCAGCCGTCTCTTTTTCTCTTACTATTAATATAGATAGGCAAACATTGTACGAATCATATATAAGTAAGAATCTTTCAATAAAGAAAAGACACTTCAAACTTACTTCTTGACAAGCAATCTACTGCGAGTCATTAGGTCCGTTCTGGTGGATACCGCTCTGGTCCACCATAGTCCGGATACCTATTCGTCTCCGAAAAGACCTTCTCCAAGCAAAGTAAATGAGAACTTGCAACACAACTATCACACTTGAACAGAACATTTGCATTATCTGCTATAAGCCTCGCCGCAGTCTTAGTGAGTGCCGCACAAGCGAATGGAACGTTCCATTGCACGGACCTACACATGTAACTGGGAGCCCACTCATAGCAATAGACTGCTCGCATACATTACACACATCCATTTTACCAAATTAAACGCTAACACTGTTAGCAGCAGACATATACAGGGGAGGAGAACACAAAATAAAATTTTACCGCCACAGCTCACTATACAGAAGCAATAGCGCGCCGGGGGAAATATACAAAATTAAATAAAAACGAGTTGCTAGGCATCCTTTCCTCTACTTATCCTGTTAAAAAAAAACATAACGGGCACGCGTTGGAATAATCCTTTCGCGGCACACGCCACTATTTCGCACGAAATTATGAATTTATTTTCACAGCACAAATCAACAAAAACACTATTTTGTACGCCATTCTATGGTCTAGGTGTGCTTTCGCGAGAGTGACGTTTGTTGGATCCTTTTTTGTTTGCACGAGTGTTTTTTTTTGTAACTAGCGTAAGTGTACCTGTGATTTGCATTGAGTGTCAGAGATTGTGAGTAAGCTGAAGGATGCCTCGCTGGATACGCCCAAGACTGGACGGGCGGTAGCTGGTGGCCGTGAACGGTTCCTGGGGAAAGCACTAGATGCGACCCTCCTCCCAGATGACCATGATAATGCAGGAAGTATTACAACAAAGGTAATTGCTTTTCGATATTTTTGCAAACAGTGACAGATAACGGACATCAAGAACCAGTGTAGGTGCCGGGCAAAGGTGTTATATCCTAGACAAATGGTAAGTTAAAAATTCGCTGCTGTCGTTGTCGTAGGCGCCGTCGTAGTCACTGTCGTAATCGCCGTCGTAGTCGCCGTAGGCAGTATCGTTAGTATATTTAAAATTAACCATCAACCGCTAAAAATATGAACTATCGCGTATTTCTGTTGCTCATTACATGCCAAGTGAAATTCGAGAACATAATTTCATTTGAATAGCTTGTTTAACCAGGTCTTAAACAATCGTCACGTCGGTCATAGCTTGTTATGATTGCCTGAACCATGCGTAAAGAAAAAATCGAAACATTGAACGTCGCGTGAAAGAGGATCTTAATGAAGGCCTAAGAACTCTTGCGTAGCTTTTAGTTTTAGGATTTCAAAGATCGTCGGTTGCCATGGCTTGCTTACTGAGCAGAAAAACGCGGTCCCAGGTCCTTACATATTTAAAATGTATGGTAAGATCTCTTGTTTATCGTGTATTTTGAAAAACTTTTCTTTGTTGTCAGTGCCGGGTTTGAATAGTTATAAAAACTTGAGAAACGCTATAATGTGATATAAGGGGCTCGGTGACCTTAGAACAACCGGTTTTGCTAACTGAGCAGAACATCATAAGTCTAATATCAAGCCCATCCACATTCAAGATTCGTCAATCGTTTTATATGTTAGCATGATTACATGGTAATAACAGCACGTCGATGGTAAAAAAGGAGCTCGTCTGCCTAGTGGCTAATGTTTTTGCTTACTGAGCAGAAGACCGTGGGTTCAATCCCAAGCTCCTTCGCGTTATATGATTGTTAGGACATCAATTCAGCTTATCGTTTACCAAAACGAACCCTGCTGCAAACGCAACCCTATTATCCAATATCCCAGTGATTCCTCGTGGAAGTGCAGAGGTGTTCTCGGCTTCATCAAAGCGAGTGTCACGTCAACACATTCCTACCCCTTCCTTTCTTGACCTGTGTTCGGGCGCGGCCGGCGCTGGTATTGCCTGGTTTGAGATCACCAGTTTTTACACATTGAGGATGATTGCTAATCCGAAGCATCGTCTATTGGTTCTCTGTGTAATTACAGCTGGTCTGGCAATAACAGAGTAGCCTACCCCTTCCTTTCTTGACCTGTGTTCGGGCGCGGCCGGCGCTGGTATTGCCTGGTTTGAGATCACCAGTTTTTACACATTGAGGATGATTGCTAATCCGAAGCATCGTCTATTGGTTCTCTGTGTAATTACAGCTGGTCTGGCAATAACAGAGTAGCAACCGTGGGCGGTCAATCATGTTCATGCTCATGCTCCCTACACGTCATCCCGATTCCAAAAATACCCATATTATGGGGTATTTGACAGTATGTCCCAGTTCTATCCCTGAAGCAGCCATCTTAAATTTCAAAATAGCGTCAGACATCGATTTCCGGTTCGAACATGTCACCACGATACCAAAAATACCCATATTGTGAGGTATTTGACGGTATTTCCCAGATTTTCTCTAACCGGAAGCCACCATCTTGGATTTCTAAATGGTGTCGAACATCTATTTCCGGTCCCTGCATGTTGTCCCGATTCCAAAAGTATATGTATTGTGGGGTATTTGACAGTTTGGCACTTTGAATTTTGATCATCTAAGCTGTTATTCACTTGCACATTCGATTTTGGAGGCGAACCAGCCCAAGGCTGAAAGCCTCCCTAATAAAGATAAATTAATTAATTGCACATTCGGCAGCACTGCACCTCTATTTACAACTTCTTCGCCCAACTGTTTAACCATGTTCAACAAAAACCGAGAGGGGTGACTCTATCTACGATGAAGGAAAAATTGTTTTTTGCTGTGGTTAGCTGCGCGCACGCTGATTAGATAGTAAGAAGATTTATGACGATTCTGAAGATTTCTTGCAAAAAGATGATGCACGATGCAAGTAGATGCGAGAAATTAAAGAAGATTTTTCGAAGATTGATTAGCTAGTGTGATTTGTTGAACACCTAGAATTGAGATTTAGATGTGTCGTCCCAAAAACCAGGTTCGGTTTGCAAAAACTACACCGAATCCGTGGTTGATATCCCATACACCCGACCACAAACTCGTTTGCACGTGTAAACGGTGCTGATGGTTTCGGTTGTGTTTTCGAAACCGAGGCCCGGTTTTGGGTCAGTTTCGTTTACCGTGTAAACGAAATGAAAACTTTACACGGTGTGCACCATTTGTTCACACATGTTGCGATTTTGAGGACCGTACATGTGTGTACCGGTTGGTTTTCTTGTCCACCACTGCCACTAAGACGCCCACACTGCTTCTTGACCCCAAACTCGGCCTACGGATTATAAACTCGGCCTAACGTATTGAAACGCAATTGAATTCACTTCGGCCTGATGAAGATAAAAATTGATTCGATTTGATTTTGAAAATAATGGGTGCAAACATTCATATCAAACGTTCTTAATGACTTCGCTTGGTAGATTATGAACAGAAGTATCGTACCAAACGCATAATTAACTTGTTAACGCCGAAATCATGGTTTTATTTGATGTTTTCTGCTCGATAGGCCCAAAATGGGCTATCAGGCTGAAGTAGTTCTCTGTCCTAATATAATTTTTTAAAAAATTAAAAAATCATACAAACATAAACTTTTGCTATATGTGCACGTTTTGCTCTGTAGGGTGCTCATCTTTCCCGGGTCAAAGACTTTTCTAAATTATTAAAAACAATCCAAAATATAATACATTCATTTAAATCAATATGTAGTTACTAGCACAGACATGAATGAACTAAGGTAGACAGTGTTTCAATGTATTAATTGCAATTAGTACATATAAAAATGATGTCAACCTTAGGGAGGCTGTGTTGCCCCGTGTATCTCTATTTATGTAGATTAATATCAAAAACCATATTTAACATACATCATGTACCGTGCCAACACCATACTTCGCGCGCTCCTTTTTTTACTCTTTATTTGTTTCAAATTCAAAATAAATTACATTTCATTTTAACCTAGGTGCTCCAGTTACTACAGTAACTTACCAGCCTTAATTGTTATGATATATATCTAAGTGTTTTTACATTGTTCCTGCCTTGTATTTTAAACGGTTGTCTATACCTGCATGTCAGAATAACAATTGACATCTTAAAATTAAAAAAAAAAAACTAAAACTAAATCTTATCTATGTATTAAGTGAATTAATCGTTGCAATTGGGGATTGCAACGATTTTTGACTAAAATTATTAATTATTTTGTTGGACATTTGTTCTGAAGTCTCAACATTCAAAATTCTATGTACCTCGGTAGTACTGTACCAGGGAGGCAACTACAAAATCATCTTCAGAACTTTGTTCTAAATCCTTTGAAGTGCTTTTTTCTAAACTTCTAACTTCTAACTTCTAAAAGCTTATATAAATAATAAAAGTGTATTCGTCAGGCAAAGTTTGGATTTCCTGTTTACTGTTTGTTTGTTTTATAACACTGCAATAAGAGGATACAAACATTTTATATACCAATTTGTTACATTTGGCTTGAATGCCCTCAATAAGATCTTTAAAGATTAATTTTTGGTCAAGTACTAATCCAAGATATTTCACTTGGTTTGACCAGGAAATTGGAACTCTGTTCATAGTGACTATGTGACTACTACTAGGTTTCAAAAAGAAAGCTGTAGGCTTATGTGGAAATATTATAAGTTGAGTTTTGGAAGCGTTGGGAGACATCTTCCATTTTTGTAAATAAGAAGAGAAAATATCTAAACTTTTCTGCAGTCTGCTGCAAATAACACTAAGACAGCAAACAAAGTTTTGTGGCATCCCTTAGGCAAATCAGGGAGGTCCGAAGTGAAAATGTTATACAATATAGGCCCAAGAATGCTACCCTGAGGAACTCCTGCTCTAACAGGAAGTCGAACGAATTTTTATAATTTACCTTGAGAGTTCTGTCAGTTAGATAATTTTGAACTAATTTCATAATATAGAGAGGAAAATTAAACTTTTTCAATTTAGCAATCAAACCTTTATGCCAAACACTGTCCAATGCTTTTTCTATGTCTAGAAGAGCAACTCCAGGTGAGTGGCCTTCTGATTTGTTTGAACGAATGAATTTGGTAACTCTTAAGAGTTGATGAGTAGTTGAATGCCCATGGCTAAATCCTTTTCAAAAAATTTACTGATTGAAGAAAGCAAACTTATTGGACGGTAGCTAGAAGCTTCAGTTAGATTTTTATCCGGCTTTAAAATTGGAACAACTTTTGTATTTTTCTATTTATCAAGAAAGTATGTATGCCAAAATTAAACATTTTTTAAATATTTTTACCAAGAAAGACAGGGAGTTTTTTGATGAGAATATAGAAAAGTCCATTATCACCTGGAGCATTATGAAACTTTTTAGTTATAGACCTTACTTCGTCCAAATCAGTCCCCCAGGAATCATCAAAAATATTTTCCCGAGAGAAAATATTCAGATAATCCCGAGCAACCTGATTCTCAATAGGACTAGTAATACCCAAACTGAAATTATGGGAACTCTCGAATTGCTTAGCAAGTTTCTGAGCTTTTTTCCGAAGTTGTGATCAAAATTTTACCACCAAGCACTGGAATAGGCTTTTGAGGTTTTTATATAAATTCCATGGCAGGATCGCGTGTTCTTTGATACCTATTGTCTCCTACGGACATTTTGAGGACGGATCAAAGATGGAGATCGTCGTCTATTATAATTGAATCGAATTTAACCTCGCATTTTGGTACTGAGGCAGCTCTTGCTTCAACTATAGAAGTAGTCAGAGATTCAAGAGCATAATTAACATCATTTTTTGTTTGCAAAGGAATGTTTGGATCTAAGCTATATTCCATAAATGTTCGATATTGCTCCCAATCAGCTCTATGGTAATTGAAAGTAGAGCTGTTAGGATTAGAAATTATTTCTTGATATCTTTCAAAAGTTACGGAAAGGTGATCAGAACCGAAGTCAGCAAGGGTAATTAATTGACTACAAAGTTGACATGAATCAGCTAAGACCAAATCAATAATTGAGGGATTTCTTGCAGAAGAAAAGCATGTTGGGCTGTTTGGATATTGAATAGTGTAATAACCTTCAGAACAATCATCAAACAGAATATTACCATTGGAATTGTTTTGAGCATTATTCCATGAGCGGTTTTTGCATTAAAATCACCAATAATGAAGAATTTGGACATATGACGGGTAAGTTTCTGAAGGTCACCCTTGAGAAAATTCTTTTGCTGGCCTACGCATTGGAATGGCAAATAGGCAGCTATAAGTTGTCCTAAGTTGTCCAAATTTTGTTTCAGCAGAAACTCCCAAAGTTTCAAAAACTTTGGTTTCAAATGAAGAAAGAATTTTATGTTTATGTTGTTTTATGTTATGTGTCTATGAACAATGATGGTAACGCCACCACAGGCTCAATCAAGACGATCATTTATACAAATGAAATAATTTGCGTCCCCTTAACCTTATGGCCAGGTTTAAGGAATGTTTCAGTTATAAGGGCAATGCACGTTATGAACTCTCAAAAAGTTGAATAGCTTGTCTTCATTATCTTAAAGGGATCGAGCATTCCAATTTAAAATATTTAATGATTTAAAATCCATTACTGAATTTCAAAGTCATTGCTATATTGTTCGCAAATTTTACTCCAGTTTGAATGGCATCAAACATGGAGTTAGATTTAAGCATATCATGTCAATTAATGATTTCTGTAAAAATTCCATTTTAGGAGCAGTAATGCTTCCTAAGTCAAAATTTTCAAAATTTCCGTTACAATTACGATGGCTAGTATTTTGATATCTACCTGCTGCAATAGCAGCATAGGTAGCTCCATTTACTAGCTGAACATTGTTATTAGCGCGGGGAGGGGAGGGGTATAGATGAAGAATTTGAAGCAGGGGTAATATTTGTACCTACGGGTACGAATGTAGAATTTGTTCCTCGTTGACCGTTGTTAACAGCAGAGTATTTTGTACCTGGTTGGAAACGTGGAGCTTTTTCTACCTGCCACTAAGAACGAGATTGTAGAATCGCTTTGCGAGTCTTACATTCCAAAAAATTGGATTTGTGGTTTTCACCAACACACAACTCCAAGTAATTTTGCCAGTTCATCTTTGATCTGATCCAGGGATTCACCACTGGGCAGTCCTTTCATGAGAACCTTGAACACACGTTCAGTTTTGGCGTCGTAAATAAAAAAATGCTGCTTCTCAGTAAGATACTTTAGAAGACATTCAAATCCGTCCAAGGTTTCAGCCAATACACGGCATTCACCGCGACGCCCAATTTGTAGTGAAAACTTAAATTTCACGAAGTTCAAAAGTTCCATGCGAAGAGCATGGAAATCGGAAGTGGATAAGAGGGAATCTTTTCCTGCTTGGCATTAAGCCGAGAAAGTTTACTAGAATTTTTCCTGGATGATGGATCATTCTCATCATCCGTGAGCAAATCAAATGGATTGCTTAAATTAATTTCATAAGAACGGGGATCAAGAGATTGCCCTTTTCTTTTGCGTTTAGGCGCCATGGCGGCAGTAAATTTTTTATCCAAATCGACTTCCAAGCAGATTACTATAAGAATCTGAAGGATCGAAGAGGAATTTTCCAAATCGATATCCAAGAAGGATTACCTCGGGTAGGGTCCAAACAAGGATCGAAGAGGAATAAGAGGTAGAAATTTTACAGGTTGAGCACTGTTTAAATTTGTTGTAGCTTTAGGTAGTAGTAACACTTCCTTCAGCAAAAAGCAAATAGATCCGCACGGTAAGAGAGCACGATGCGGACTGATTGCGCGCTCCTAACTCTTCGCAGTCAATCCCCCACAATGTATAACCATTGTAGTTCAAAATCAAGAGTATAGATAGAAAAATCATGAGTGCGCAATCAATAGTAGCTGCGCAAAGTATGGTGCCATCACAGCATTACTCATTTCAGCCATTTTAAGTCTATCGTTTATTTTCTGAAACCGTTTTGCTCCCCTTTTTTTTATTCATTATTTGGGGCCAAGCATCCAGAAATTATCATAATAATAGCACGACCTAAGCCATGGTATACGGTAAAATGCAGACGGATTAATGCTACTGAGAAAATGACCGTCAATCGTGCAAGAGATGGGATAATTAGTCAAGCATTATTTATGTGCGTATTCAAGAAAGACCAACATAAAAATAAAATACAACATGCTCTTTCGTTCTCCATTTACCTTGCTTGATGCGGCATTCGGCTTTCGCTTTCTATCTCTCTCCTTATCATTCTTCGTTAGATCTTCGGCCGCGGACTTCCTTTCTTCAGTTTTTTGTCGGTCTGATATTTCGGAAAAGCCATACAGTGTGGTGTACGAGTAATGTCATCGCCGGCGTATCAGGTTGAAGCAGCAGGCCAAATTATAAAAAAGAACAATAAAACAAGCACAAGTTAATATTTGTTTCTGTATTAAATGCTCAACTTATGGTTTAGCAAAATTCGAGCATGCATTTAAGTTTCTACTTGACATGTGCAGGTTGGAATTCCGACACATAGGAAAATGAAACAAATTAAACATGAATTTTTCAATAATATAATTGCTTTCTGTTAAGATAAAGGTCACACAAATAATAATAATAAAAAAACTAGATCTGTTCTCTTAACTAGGTAAACAAACAGTTAACACTTACATTTCAACTCAATCTCCTCATCATCCAGTAGGAGAGAAACAACTTCTTTCGGTTTTAAAGTATCTGGTTTGAAGTTTCCACCACTGATTACCATTCTTTGAATCTAGAATTAAAGAATAAATATACATTGCTTTATCTAAACACTATGTCTTTCTCGGGTTCAATTGAAATGTAGTATACGGTCATCAATTATATTATTAACCCTTTGTCTGTACCGTAAAACGGGGCGAATAGAAATAGTGAGGCGAAAAGGAACAAAACTTCCCTCCTTTAAAAATATTACTAATATGCTGAGATTATTTTGAAAAACCCGAATTTATCCACCTATGGTGTGATCAGACCCTTCTTACTTATTCAAGTTTATTTATTTTATTGTCATTATCAGTGACCAAGCCCCCCACCCCCGTGTCATCCAGTGACGCTACGCCACTGCCTGGGGGTACCCGGAATATATCCGCGTGTAGTCTATTTGGTGAGGCTACCAAGCACCTTATCATCGTATTTTAATGTGATTTAATGGGTTTTAATTCAATTCATATTCAAGCAACTTCCCCGGGGTACCCGGAACATGTCCAAGTGTGTCCAATGTGGTCTGGAACACTTAACACGACTTGCATTGATCTTATTTTTGAATTCTGTAGTAATTTGATGTGTCGCATGATGGTTTTGATACGTTTTCCGTTAAATCCAGCGTGAAGGCCCATATTCACCGGATCTTATTCCGGCCATATCTCCGGAACCGGTTCACCGATTCCAAAACCGTTCAATAGCGTTCAATATGACCCCAAGAGCTATCATTTGGCGCCGAGTTTGTCCAAAGCGGTTGAGCGGTTGCTGAGAAACGTGAGCGCATTCATTTCGTTACATACACACACACATACACACATACACACGTACACACATACACACGTACACACATGCACACGTACACACATACACACGTACACACATACACGCACACATAGACATGTTCCGATCTCGTCGAGCTGAGTCGAATGGTATATGATGGTTTTGATACGTTTTCCGTTAAATCCAGCGGCCAGCACACACATACACACACACACACACACACACACACACACACACACACACACACACACACACACACACACACACACACACACACACACACACACGCAAGCACACACACACACACTCACACACACACACACACACACACACACACACACACACACACACACACACACACATACACACACACACACATACACACACACACACACACACACACACACACACTGGGCTACAAATGGTGAATTGACAACCTGGGAAGAGCGTTTTTCCTATCTCTGGTCCTCACAAGTTCCTACCTCACACCTCCCCGTGGTGTAGCCTGGGCAATGTTGTCCTTCTGACAATAGCAAAGTGAGGGGGTGCGACGCGAACACTGGCGCGGTAACCATAACACGGCGATCGAGGAAATGCTTCGTCAACCCGCAGGAGTGCCAACCGGCACATTAGGATCGACGCCAGTAAGATCCTTATTATGGCATACTGGATACGGCATGGAACTATGGACACGACACGGTACAATGGATTGGATACCACGCTACAGGGCTGACAGTCGTGCTATTCTGCTCCCTAAGTAAAGAAGGGTGACACCTTCTTGAAATGGCGAGTGGGCTAATAGTGCGGCTGCCCCCGTCCCGGTAAAACCTTGGCAGGCCTCCGGATACGTTCAAAACTCGTCACCAATTGGTGATTGGTGAGTAGTAGACTCAGATGTAACATTCCTGACTTACGCCGATCTGGCTCTGAACACGGCCCCCATGAAGGACCGTGTCAACCCTAGCATGGCCTCCCTGCTTGCATAGATAACAATGGGATCACGATAGGCGACTACATACAACGAGTGGAGATAGCGGCCCGGAGGGGGGACCCAACAGAATGGAGAAAAACGGAGAAAAAAACAAAAAAGAAGAAAATGAGAAAACCCAAAAAAATATGAAGGACGACGGCAAGACGCCAGAAATTGAAAACGGAGGAGCGAACGTGTTCGCAAGGAGCGGGATATTGCAGAGATCACCAGTGTTGAACCTGGAGGCAACAGCGAGTTCCAACAGCAGCAGTAAGCCCCAAGGTGAGCAGCAAGGACACCAAGGAGAGCTAGGTCTTATGCTAAGCCAGGTGTTCACACCGAAATCCAGCAGTAGCACACCCCAAGAAGGATTGCAGCTTGGGAAGACCAAATTGATGGAGGTCAGGAGGAGGATCAATGAACTCCATGACTTCATCAAGGATAAGAGCAACGTCCACAAGGCAATAAAGGAAATGGTGACGGGCATCAAATCCGCCATTATTGCTGCCGAACGTGAACAGGATGCGCTGAGGACGAGGTCCGTAACTGCCGAAAGGGCACTGATCGAGGCCAAGGAGAAAGCAGCAGCTGAAATACAGGAGACGCCAAAGGGACCTCGAAATCCACGCTCGGAGAAGAGGAAAAGGGAAACTCCAGGAGAGGAAGAGGAGTTGAAAAAAGTCAAGAACGACAAGGAAGACAACAAGGAGGAAGGCTGGCGTACCGTCGAGAAGCCAAAGGAGAAGTGGAAAAAACGGAAGGAAAAAGACATGAAGAAGAAAGCTGAACAGAAGAAGGTGATACCCAGGACTCGTCGGGAGCGAAGTAAGGGCGATGCTCTGATCGTCGAAGCTAAGGACATGCAGCACTCCTCCGGAAGGTACGAGAGGATCCGGAGTTGAAGCAACTAGGAGAGAACGTGGTGAAAACCAGGCGAACCCAGAAAGGCGAGATCCTCTTTGAGCTGAAGAAGGATCCTGCTATCAAGAGCTCAGCCTTCAAGGAGCTCGTCGAAAAGTCTCTTGGCGAAGGGGCGAGCGTAAGAGCTCTATCCCAGGAGACAGTGGTCGAGTGCAGGGACCTGGACGAGATCACCACAGAAGAGGAGCTAAGAAGTGCGTTGAGAGTGAACTGCGATCTGGGAGATGTCCCAATGTAAATCCGCATGAGGAAGGCGTACGGCGGCATGCAAACGGCGGTTATACGGCTTTCGACAGCTGCAGCGAATAAGCTGTTGGAGACGGGCAAGGTCAAGGTTGGCTGGTCATTGTGCTCGCTGAAAGCCACTCCTCGGGTTACCAAGCAATTGGAGCGATGCTTCAAGTGCATGGGATTCGGTCACCAGGCGAGGAACTGCAATGGCCCTGACAGATCTGATCTGTGCAGGAAATGCGGAGAGAAAGGCCATATTGCAAGAGGCTGCACGAAGCATCCGAGGTGTATGCTCTGCAAAAAAGAGGACGGTAACGATCATACGACGGGAGGCTTAAAATGCCTAGCATACAAAAAGGCGATGGCAGGCCAACAGTAATGGAGGTAACCCAAATAAACCTCAATCATTGCGACATTGCTCAGCAACTGTTGTGGCAGTCGACAACAGAAACAAAGTGCGACGTTGCAATCATTGCGGAACCGTATCGAGTCCCTCCCGATAACGGTAACTGGGTTGCGGATAGAGCTGGGATGGCAGCTATACAAGTTATGGGCAGATACCCCATTCAAGAAGTGGTTGCGAGCTCATACGAAGGCTTCGTCATCGCCAAAATCAACGGAATCTTCATGTGTAGTTGTTACGCACTCCCCAGATGGACGATTGAGAAGTTCTACGAGATGCTTGATG